>NC_133770.1:205581719-205585375 GCF_003597395.2 Chelonoidis abingdonii
GCCAAAACCCTGGAATTTTTGGATGGTGGCAGCGAGATCAAATCTGAGCTGGTAATTAAGCTTAGAGGGGTTCATGCTAGCTTCTCAGGTTATGAACACTAAGGTTCAAATCTGAGTATGAAGCTACAACACTCCTATACAACCTACCTTCCTAAAAATCCCAAAGTCTCAAACTCTTAGGACCCTTCTCACAAATTTTCTAAATAGGTTAGAAATTAAGGCCTCAGTCTACCAAAGTGGTGATGCGTGGGCAGACTTCTTACCCGCTAAGCTCAATGTAATTCTGCAAAGCCGCAGAAGCCATCCCGCCCCTTGCTCATCCAAATGCAGGATAGGGACCTTCGCACTCAAAATAAGCGGCCTGGAACACCAAATACAATTTGTCTGACTAGACATAATGCTGCTATATATAAATAATTGCTTATAAGGCAGCGTTGAAAGTGATTGTCAAAAAATTTGTTGCTAACCTGAGGCAATATAAACTAATGAGCAAAATGAGGGCTTGTCAGCCTTTCAGTCCTGATTCTTCATCTGACCTTACTGGGATTTACATAAAGTTGGCTTCATTTAAAGACAGCAGAACTTACTCCAACGATGAAGGGAGGATAAACAAAAATGGTTCTTGGAGTCCTAAATGTGTACGTAACTCCACATAGATGGTGAACTCAGTAGATCAAGTTTTAAGAATTTCCATTTGGTTACGATCACCCTTGAAAGGAAATACCCTGTTTTATTTCTTCTCATGTCTCGGCTCTTCTGGAAACACTTTGGGTGCTATCCAGCATAGTAGAAGAACATGGGAGGAAATCTTGGCACAGATATTTTCAGATACTATGGTGATGGGATTATTTAAGTATCTAGACAGATAACCAATGTGAAAAGACTGGAGAATATCTGCAGTAGGTCAAACCAGGGAAAACAGCACCTATGGATATATGGGCCATCAGAAACCTGATGCTGCCCTCCCCAGAATACCTCACTGTCCTGTGGAAATAAGAGTCATGGTAAGCAATTATCTAGGACACTTTATTGTTTCAAGGCAGACTTGGACATGAAGTTGAAGTGTTACAGGAAGATCTGAGACCAATTCTATTGAACCAATGAGTTTATCTATTCTGGTAATTAAGGTTGTGACCCACCCTAAAAGAATTTCCAGGGAAAGCTGCAGCTAACTAACTTCCCCTTGAAAGGACACAGATACAGCCCTCTGATCAAGAATGGACAGTCAAGCAGGAAATCTTCGAAAACAAAAGTAATATTTATTTAGAAGTGATAGTTACAGTAAAAGAGTAGAAATATACCATAGAATATTAGGTTTGGAAGAGACCTCAGGAGGTCATCTAGTCCAATCCCCTGCTCAAAGCAGGACCAACACCAATTAAATCATCCCAGCCAAGGCTTTGTTAAGCCAGGCCTTAAAAACCTCTAAGGATGGAGATTCCACCACCTCCCTAGGTAACCCATCCCAGTGCTTCACCACCTTCCTAGCGAAATAAAATAGACAAAATAGAGTTACAGATAAAAAGGGAATGAAGTGGTGCAGCAAATAAAAATGCAACACTACAATGACAATTTCAATTAACTCTATGGCGTATAACAGTAGAATCATTCACTTAATACTCTATACCTTATGACAATAACAATATATTAATTAAACATTCAGTATTAAATACTTAAAACTAAGCATCTAGTAAGTGCTGGCCTGACAGTTACTAAATGGGTAGGAGAAGATCTCACTCAGACCACAGGCATCCAGCTTTATTTACATTTGAAATGCATATGCTATTGGATGTGAAATAGAAGAAAAGTTAACTTACAGAAGCTTCTTAAAAATCCCTCTGAACTGTCTTACAAGGTCCTTCTGCTCTGTCTCAATTAGGGATCATTGGTAAATTTAGGGAGCAGAGGTTCTCTGGTGAGTTCACTGCAAGCAGTTGCTGAAGTAAATGCTGCTTTGTGGTGACAGAGATGGAAACCCATTGGTGGCTGCTGTGGTGGCCACCTGCTGGCTGGGTAGTAGAAGCGGCCATTGCCCAGGGCAACCTTGGAACCCTGGGTGGGCTGCTGCTACCGCTGCTGTAGAAAAAGTGCTGTTAACTGGGCTACTCACAAGAGTTGTTACAGTGATGACCATAGAATTCTGTGGTACTGCTGCTGTAGCTGCTTGGGAACGATGCTAGCGAGCATGGCTTGCAGTGCTGTTGTAGCTGCTTTGCTAGGATGGAAAGGCCATTAGCTACTTACGGAAGCCATTGCTATGGCTTGTGGTCCTGCTGCCACAGTAGCTGCTTTGTGAACAATGGCCGCTAGTAAGCCTTGTCTGATGCTAGTAAGTGTTGTTTCGGAACTCTGTAGCCACTGCCTTTGCTGCAATGCAATAGCTATTAGTTAAGCAGTTTCTCACCTACCGAGTTTCTGCTGGTCTTATGGTCGCAGCTTCGTGAGCACTTTCTTCCTTCCAGGTGTCCTGCAGCACTCTATTCTCCTTCTGGTCCCTATTCTCTACAAGGTTTTAGCCTGCTGACTGTCACCTTTATATATGATTTGCGGCTTGTTAGCTATAATTTATTATCATTATTCAGCCAATCAGCTTTTATGGATTTGCATATGATAATTCATAATTAATATCACATGTTCTAACAATGTGACACCTACGTTCAGCTAATCAGCTTCCAGGAATTAGCATATGGTAATTATATGCTAATTATGCCACGTGTACAGGAAATGATGCAATCCTATCTCCTGATTCTGTCATCCCTATCTCCTGTGTATTCCTATGGGATCTTTCAGATGACCTTTGGATGCACCCTAGCTTCGTCCTGTTTGAAAGTCCCATGTATTCCTATGGGCTACAATGTATCCCTATGGGATTTTGCGGAGTCATTCCCCACAGGAAGTGGAGTTTACCATTGCGTCACAGGAAGTGATTACATCATATGCAATGGACCTCTCTATGCCCTAGAAATGGGATTTCCCACTATATTCCATCACCCTGTAGCAGCTATTACTAGATTTTATAATTTAAAATCTCCTTAATTTTTATTTAAAAATTTATTCCTAAAAACTAATTACTATTCTAAGCATTCCAAAAGTTCCACTCCTTTTATGTCTGTTTAAGCCAATTATAATTTTTCTGAATTTTAAACTTTTGAGGTTTTTCTTCAAATCTCCAATTTAAAGTGTTGTAAGGCATTTTGGGCAACTGAGGCAAAATCTCTGGTCTCAAAAGAAAAAATAAAGTGTGGCCTTGACATCCCTTTTTTTATGCTATGAGAGTGCATCTTGTCAGCTACCTTTCTTCTGCATCTCTCAGAACACGGTCCCTTATGCTGTGCAGCAAACTCACAGGTAACACTTAGGCCTGGTCTACACTACACATTTATACCGATTTTAGCAGCGTTAAACCGATTTAATGCTGCACCCGTCCACACAATGAAGCCCTTTATATTGATATAAAGGGCTCTTTAAACCAGTTTCTGTACTCGTCCCCGACGAGAGGAGTAGCACTGAAATCTGTATTACCATATCGAATTAGGGTTAGTGTGGCCGCAAATCAACGGTATTGGCCTCCGGGTGGTATCCCACAGTGCACCACTGTGACCGCTCTGGACAGCAATCTGAACTCGGATGCACTAGCCAGGTAGACAGGAAAAGCC
>NC_133770.1:205585913-205594500 GCF_003597395.2 Chelonoidis abingdonii
TCCCTTTCGCAAATACCAAGCAAATCTCCGCAGTGCTGCTTCTTTCCTTTACATGCGCGCAGGAGTAACCCCACCCCATCCAATTCTCTGGGGAATGATCGTTTTATCCCTCCCCCACCGGTGGCTGGTATCCGCGAAGAGTCACCGCTAATCAACCCCTCCCCCCCTTCCTCGTGGCTAGGTAGCAGGCGGAAGATACCGCCAGCCAAACGCAAAAAACGCTCAGCACCATCCCGCCCCTGATCCCCCACTTGCTACCTAGCAAAGACAGGATTTCTCTTAACAACGAGGCAAAACAGCCCAGAGAATGGTCATTCTCTGTTCCCTAATGTAATTCCTGAATTTCAACCAGCTTACGCAATGAACAGATCACTCTTCCTGAGGATAACACAGCGATATAAAAAGGATGTTTGCGTGAATGGCCAGCAATCACTGGGACAATATGCAGCTAGGCTTTTTGTCAGCAATGATACCAGACTACTTGCTCATGCAGGAGTGGTCAAGTGTCTCCATAGTGGACGAAATAAGCTCCTTGCCCAGAAACCTCTGCAAGGGCACTGTGTATATGAAGGCTGCAGAAGCCGAAAGACAATGGCTTACCATGGCCGCATGCAAGCTGAATTCTGCTGCCCGGACCTGCGTCTGTGAGATCTCTAACACCAGAGCCACAGGCACTCAATATTAAGATGCAAAATGCGACCTTGTAGTGAAATCACATGTGCTATGTAAGGTGAATACTGTTGTTCACCATGAAAGAGTATAAGCATTGTCCTGTAAAATATATCTTTTTAAATACTTTTCTCTATTTTTTCTCTCCCTCATGCAGCTAAAAATTTTTCAAGCCTCTCTACTCCATCCCGAAGGCTATCTAAGATAAGGCGGCAGAAAAAAAAGACGTGAGACGAAACGTTCTCAGAAATCATGGAAGTGACCCACAGTGAAAGAGCTCATCTGAATGAGTGGAAGGACATGGTAGCAATTTACAGGAAAGATGCCAGTGAACGTGAGAACAGGAGGGACCAACGTGAGGAGAGGAGGGATGCTTGAGATGAGAGGTGGCGGCAGGAAGATCAGCGGTGGCGGGATGCAATGCTGGGGCTGCTGCATGATCAAACTGACATCCTCCGACATCTGGCGGAGCTTCAGGAACAGCAGCAGGGTCACAGAGTGCCACTGCAGCCCCTGTGTAACCACTTTCACTTCTCACCATGTTCCATATCTTTCTCACCCAGATGTGTAAGAACGCGTGGGGGAAGGCTTTGTGCACCCGCCGACTCCACCCCTGTGAACAGCCCAACCAAAAGGCTGTCATTACTTTGAAATTTTTTTTAGTGGCCTTTTCCTTCCCTCCTATCCTCCTCCCAAACCACACCCGGGCTACCTTGTCAGTTCTCTCCCTCTTTTTATAATGACTTTTTAATAAAGAATACATGATTTTTAAACGATAGTGACTTTATTTCCTTAAGCAAGCTGTAATCGAAGGGGGAGGGTGGGTTGCTTACAGGGAATGAGTCAATCAAGGGGGGGGATTCATCAAGGGGAAACAAACACAGTCATACCGTACCCTGGCCCATGATGAAACTCATTTTCAAAGCTTCTCTGATGCGCACCGCTTCATGGTGTGCTTTTCTAATCGTCCTGGTATCTGGCTGCGCATAATCAGCAGCCAGCTGATTTACCTCAGCCTCCCACCCTGCCATAAAGGTCTCCCCCTTACTCTCACAGAGATTGTGGAGCACACAGCAAGCAGCAATAACAATGGGGACATTGGTTTGGCTGAGGTCTGAGCGAGTCAGTAATGTGCGCCAGCGCGCCTTTAAAAGGCCAAATGCACATTCTACCACCATTCTGCACTTGCTCAGCCTGTAGTTGAACAGCTCCTGACTACTGCCAGCTGCCCTGTGTAGGTTTCATGAGCCAATAAGCATCGAAGGGGTAGGCTGGGTCACCCCAGGATATCAACGACAGCCATTTACACCCCCAACTGTTATTTTCCTGGTCTGGGAAGTCATTCCCTTGCTGCAATGTTTTAACAGAGTAAGCGTTCCTGAAGACGCGACGCTATCATGAACCCTCTGGCGCATCCCACATGATGAGGTGAAAAATCCTTGTATGATCCACCCAGTGCTTGAGCATCCTGAGGAAAAGTACCGCCTTTGCGATTTAACGTACTGGATTGCCGTTGCTCCAGGTGCCGAAATTGATGGAACCCCATATCCCTATCCCCCCACAGGTAGGAATCCATTGCAGCAAAGCACATTCCATCCTATGACCTGCAATTCCCAGAGTCACAACCTTTCATAGCAGCAGCTTAATGATTGCTTTGGCTACTTGCATCACAGCAGCCCCCACAGTAGATTTTCCCACTCCAAATTGATTCCCAACTGACCAGTAGCTGTCTGGTGTTGCGAGCTTCCAGAAGGCTATTGCCACTCACTTCTCAGCTGTGAGGGCTGCTCTCATCTTGGTATTATGGCTTTTCAGGGCAGGGGAAAGCAAGTCAAAGTTCCATGAAAGTGCCCTTACACATGCAAAAGTTTCGCAGCCACTGGGAATCATCCCAAACCTGCAAAACTATGCGGTCCCACCAGTCTGTGCTTTTGTTTCCCAGGCCCAAAATCGGCATTCAATGGCTAGAACCTGCCCCATTACCAGCAGGAGCTCCAAAGCGCAGGGGCCCACCGTTTGAGAGAATTCTGTGTCTTTGTCCTCATCACTCTTGTTGTCGCTCTGCTGTAACTGCCTCCTCCTCGTCTGGCTTTGCAGGTCCTGGTTCAGCACAGACTGCACGAGAATGCGTGAGGTGTTTACAACGTCCACGATTGTGGTCTTGATCTGAGCAGGGTCCATGCTTGCTGTCTTATGGCGTTTGACAGTTCACCCAGGAAAAAAGACGCGAAACAGTTGTCTGCTCCTTTCACGGAGGGAGGGGTGAGGCTGTACCCAGAACCACTCGCAACAATGTTTTTTGCCCCATCAGGCACTGGGATCTCAACCAAGAATTCCAAGGGGCGAGGGAGACTGCGGGAACTATGGGATAGCTACGGGATAGCTACCCACAGTGCAACGCTCCAGAAATCGACGCTCGCCTCGGTACATGGACGCACACCGCTGAATTAATATGCTTAGTGTGGCCACGTGCACTCGAATTTATACAATCTGTTTTACAAAACTAGTTTATGTAAAATCGTAATAATCCCGTAGTGTAGACATACCCTTAGAGCATTTCACTTCTCTGCAGCTAGGGATGCCTTTAGGACTTAATATGCTTTTTTGACCCCACCTCCAACCCCTTTTAGGAATGGCCCCATTGGTAGCTGCTGTCTATTGCTCAATTTAGTAAGTGCACTACAAAACCTACCCAGCCAATGCAACCGGCTGAGGCCTTTTAACACAATTTATATTATAAATCATTAAAGACGTTGTTTTGAGAGAACAGTTTCTTGTCCCAGATTACAATTTAATTACTGCTTCACATTCAGAAGTAATGAGGTATACAGTAAGATCAAAATGAGCAGTTTATTGATGACAGGAAAAGCCCAAAATGGAATTTAAAGTTTAACTATTCACTCAGAGACATGAATTGTATTATGCACAATTATCCATATAATTAGAGAGCACTTATTCCATTTCAGCATAACCTGCATGGCCAGGCTGGAGAAAGGTTACAGTAGATATAGCGTGGCAAAGCTAGAGAAAAGGTCTGAGGGAAAGGAAAGCGTAACATTCAAGAGCTGAGGGGTGCTCAGCAGTGATCATTAGGTATAGGAAAATGTGTTACTGTGCATGTAAATTTTGAGAACAGAAAAGTAGCAAATAAGAGGCATGGGGGAGGGTAATGTTGCAAACTTTTTTTCTGAATCCTTTTCCCCATTTTTTCCCTCAAAATTCAAAAATTAACTTCAGTGGGGCTCTGTGCAGGTACAGCAGGTCTTCTGCATGCAGCAAACAGTTTGATTTCATTATATAGTTCATTCATGACAAATAAATTGCAGATGTTCACTAAAAATTATAGTAAAGTTAACCTAGTGAATTTGCAAATTCAGTCAACGACTTACTGGAGGGAATTGCAGTAATACATTTGCTTCGGGAAAATGTTGACATAATTACTCTACAATATAAAGATGTAACTTTCTGAAGCTAGAGATGGCTGTCACACAAATTCAGCCTTTCAGACCTAAATATCCCAAAGAACATAGTCCTGAAATAAAACCCATAGGGTAAATCATAAATCTAACAGCACCCAGAGCATAGTCCTCAGCAGCTCCTTGAGAGGACTGAGCTCTGTCAGTGTGGACACTCACATAGATTCTGTGCTGCATAAAACTTAACGTAGCTACCCATCCCATTTGCCAGTCTGTGACTTCACCTATCTTTAGGATTGCCAAATATGGCAATTGGTGCTATGCAATGCCCTGTGTTGTCCAAACATCGGAGGCAAGCTGCAGAGTATTCTCTGGCTTCCTAAGTCCTGAACTGAATGGACTTATGCATCCCAAAACAGTTTGACATTGTCCTGGCTGACTACTCTAATATGGAGCCAGCAGCCAAGGAACACAGCCAGGCATGATTTGTCCTAACATGGGGTGCCTTGTCCCCTCCTCTTCCCAGTAATCAACAAGTAATAAGAGAGCCTTCCAACAGTTAAGATAATGCCCCATCCCAAGCTTTACCTTTCCCACAGTGGGAGCTGTGAAGGGCTATTTCAGACTGCTCCTGCAATCTTCCAGTGGGAGACAAGAGGGGGGAGGAGATTTTGCAAGTGTTGCTCGGAACCGGCAACCCCCCACCCTCCATTCCCCAAGCTACACCAACCCAGCTCCATGTAATCAGACTGGGTGTGTCTCCATTTCTCCTTCCCTGTTTTCTGGGTCTGATTTTGTCCTTTGTATCAGTTGTACAAACTGCATCCTTGGTCATGTGACCATACCAAAATAACATGCCCTGTATGTAAACCAGGACCAGGATCTAGTTCAACTGAAACACTTCCCCCCCCCCCACCCCCCATTTGTACATTTTTTTACTCGTTTGGGTTTGGTTTTTATATATGCTGCAAACATCATTTTAGCACCTTGTTTGAATGCAAATCGTTACACAAATAATTTGTAATGAAGCAGCATCTCTGTCAGTATAAATGCATAAATTTGACAGTAAGAGGGCTTTTTGACAGATACAGTTTAAAAGTAGAGCAATCACTGCATTTTAACAACAACTTTTCTATGGCAAAAATCATCATGATGCTATTTCAGTTTTACTTAGAATGTGATCTCTTGGATTTGTCTACAGGATGTTCACATTACCAACCATCTGGATCGGTTCATGGAGGATTGGTCCATCAATGGCTATTAGCCAAGATGGTCAGGATGCAACTCCATGCTCTGGGTGTCCCCAAGTCTCTGACTATCAGACTCTGGCACTGGATGACAGAGGCTAGATGACTCGATAATTGCCCTTTTCTGTTCATTCCTTTGAAGCATCTGGGACTGAACACTGTTGAAAGACAGGATACTGGGCTAGATGGACCATTGGTCTGATGCTGTATGGCCATTCTTATGTTCAGCCAACAATTTCTTTCATCTGTGCAACAAAGAGCTTTAAGCCAGTTCTATGCAGAAGGCCCACAGTGTGCTCATGCTGAGAAAATGTTCATCAGAACCTCAAAATAAACCTCTTTGTCACCATAGGAAGTTTGCCATTGATGAAACAATCTCTGTAAATACAGGGTTATTCCAGAGATGACAAAAATGGCTATTTATATTAGTTTCACTCAACATTTTTCCTGTCTATGGAACACAGTACCAATTTCAAATTTTTTGTATTTAACCTATTTTCACCAAATTAAGAACTTGTCCCACATATGTCTTTTGGAGGTCAAATACTCTGGATACACCCTATTTAGGTCAGACACTAGACAAGAATGGTAAGTAGTGATGGAGAAATGGCAAAAATATTAAATTAATATTTCTATTCTATATTTGGAAACAAGCAGAACAATGTATTTAAATCTGACAGTAATAATGAAATGCTTTCTCTTCTATCAGTATCTAGGTAGAATGTTAAACAGCAACTATTTAAGTTAAATATTTTTACATCTGCAGGACTGGATAACTTGTACCGAAGAATATTCAATTAGCCAAGTACCTCTCAGAACCATGATGTTGTTGTTTTAATATCTTGGAACACTGGGAAGTTCCAGGGGAGGGAAGCGGGTATGGATGTGGGGGTGTGGATGTGTGTGTTTTAAAAACGCTAATGTTATGACAATATTTAAGAGAACATGGAATGACCCAGGAACTATAGGCCAGTTAGCCTGACATCAATCCCAGGCAAAATCATGACAAGGCTGATATGTGACAGACATAAGCAATAAAGAATTAAAAGATGATAACATAAGTAATGCTAATCAACATGGTTTGATAGGAAATAGATCTTGTCAAAGAAATCTGGAGGGCTCTTGTCAGTCTTCAGAAAGTGAAAATGTCAAGAGCCTTCCAGCCCAGCTGCCAGAGAGGCAGAGATCGATGGCCTCCAAGCTCTGGCAGCTAGAGCAGTATGTCTCTGCTTTCTGGCTCCCAGAGAAGAGGCAAGAAGGCTGAGGGAGCCAAGCTTTCTTGTCCTCTAGCTGCCAGAGACAGATTAGGGTAGGGGGCAGCTGGGAGTCAGGGCATGCATCCTCAGTGGCCATTCTGGAAGGCTTTTGTTAATTTCACTTGCTGGAAATGAAATTGGCAAGAATCTTCGTTGCCAGGCAGGTAGCTGGGAGCCATCATTTTCATTTTTTCTATCAGAAAATGGAAACATTCCCAAAAGAAACTTTGATTTTTGCAAAAAGGCACTTGCCTTCAGAAAATCATTCTAATGGAACATTCCCAACAAGCTCTACTAAGAACTTGATTAAGTTAGCTTATTAAACAAAAGGTTCAGAGGTGGCTTGGTCATGGTCTACAAATACCAATGTATATGTGGAACTTCTGATAGTAGACATCATAAAAAGAAAAGAAAGCCAGTGGCTGGGAACTGAAACTAGAGAAATTCAGACGAGAAATCGGGTGCAGTTTTTTACCCATAAGTAACCATTGGAACAACTTACCAAGGGTTGTGATAGATTCATCATCACCTGAAATCTTTAAATTAAGAATAGAACATAGGTGCCGACTTCCCCTCTTACCCCTAGGTGCTCGACCCCCTCTTCTGCCCCTGGCCCCGCCCCCATTCCAACCCCTTCCCCAAAGTCCCTGCCCCAACTCTGCTCCCTCCCTGCCCCTATTCTAACTCATTCTCCAATTCTCCACCCCGGCCCAAACTCTTCCCCTCCTCCTCCCCTGAGCACACCATGTTCCTGCTTCTCCCCCGCCTCCCAGAGCTAACACTGCCGAACAGCTCTTTGGCGGCGGCCGGGCAGGAAGCACTGGGAGGTAGGTGGAGGAGTGGGGACGAGGCAGAATCAGGGGAGAGGGAGGAGAAGGAGGAGTTGGGGTTAGGGTGAGGGGAACTTGGCTACCAGTGGGTGCAGAGCACCCACTAATTTTTCGCCATGGGTGCTCCAGCCCCGGAGCACCCACGAAATCAGCGCCTATAAACTAGATATGTAAAAAAAGAGATACTATAGCTCAACTGGAAGTTATGGGTTTAAAATCTATGAAAGAACTGAGATTTTCTTTACTTCTCATTAAACTCCAAATCCAAGAAAAAGGGTTTGATTTGCTTTGAATCTAGCATGTTAGCCATATTTTCTTAGGTTCTTAACTGGTTTGTTTTATGGGCTCCCCATCTTGTTTCCTGGGGGAAACATTCACATTATGGTTCATTGGACATAATGGCAGTCACTGAAGATGTGTTCACTCCTCTTTGTTCAAACACAAGCTCTTTTCCATGAGTAATTGGTCTCCTTGGAAGGCTAGAACATTTCTAATTAAGACTTCTATAGAGTACCTGGAGGAGCTAAGGGAGGCAGAGAGGTATGTTGATGAGGCTTTCCGAGACACTGTAGAGTTGTCCCACCTCCGCTCAGACAGCCTCTGTGCTGTTGAGGAGGAAGAAAGGCTCAGGGAAGCAGAGCAGTCAATGGGAGCAGAGGGAAACCTTCCCATAGTTGGGACCCTCCTTCCAGATGGTGCTGGGGTTGCCTCTCACACTGAGATTACCTCTCTGGGGGAGGGAACTCCAGTCATTAGGAAAAGGCAGGTGTTAGTAATGGGACATTCGATCATTAGAAACATAGATAGCTGGGTTTGTGATGACCAGGAGAACCGTATGGTGACTTGCCTGCCTGGTGAGAAGGCTGCGGATCTCTCAAGGAATCTAGACAGGCTTATGTGTAGTGCTAGGGAGGACTGGTGGTCGTGGTACATGTAGGTACCAATGACATAGGGAAGGGTAGGAGAGATGTCCTGGAAGCCAAATTTAGGCTGCTAGGGAAGAAACTGAAATCCAAGCCCTCTATGGTGGCATTCTCAGAAATGCTCCCAGTTCCATGCGCAGGGCCAGGTAGCCAGGCAGAGCTTCAGAGTCTCAATGCGTGGATGAGACAATGGTGTAGAAAGGAGGGGTTTACGTTCATTAGGAAGTGGGGAAACTTTTGGGATGG
>NC_133770.1:205598249-205600636 GCF_003597395.2 Chelonoidis abingdonii
AGACATGAATGGGTCCCTCTGATCCAGCATGAGAGGTCTTGACAAGAAAGGATTAATTCCAGATTTTTCCTGAGATGTTGCTGATGAAAAGTCTCGGGGTAGAAGGGAAAATAAGCTATATACTAATGGTTCTCAACCTTTCCAGACTACTGTACCCCTTTCAGGAGGGTGGTTTATCTTGCATACCCCAAGTTTCACTTCATTTAAAAACTACTAGCTCACAAACTCAGAAATAAAAATACAAAAATTGTCACTGCACACTATTACTGAAAAACTGCTTTCTTTCTCACTTTTACCACCATATAATTATAAAATAAATCATGACCCACAGCTGAGAAACACTGATGTAGTACATAAAGTAGTATAAACAAATCCTTGTCTGTATGAAATTTTAGCTTGTACTGACTTCGCTAGTACCTTTCATTTAGCCTGTTGTAAAACTAAGCAAAGACCCCTGTGTACCCCCAGAGGTACACGTACCTCTGGTCAAGATCGACTGCTATATATTTATTCTCCTGAAGTTTTGCGTCAACAAAAATGGTCTCCTCACAATGCAAACAAATAATTTCAATCCAAATTATTACCATGCAACATTTCCACACAGAGTAAGGCAGTGCATTGACCCTCTAGCCCAGGGATCGGCAACCTTTGGCAGGCAGTCTGTCAGGGAAATTCTTTGGCAGACCAGGCCAGTTTGCTTACCTGCAGCGTCCACCGGTTCGGCCAATCGCAACTCCCACTGGCCGCAGTTCACCATTCCAGGCTAATAGGGGCTGCAGGAAGTTCTTTGGGCCAAAGGCTGTGCTGGCTACTGCTTCCCACAGCCCCCATTGGTTTGGAACGGCGAACCGCAGCCAGTGGGAGCAGCAATCTGCTGAACCTGCTGAAACTGCAGGTAAACAAACAGTCCAAGCCCGCCAGTGGATTTCCCTGACAGGCCGTGTGTGAAAGGTTGCTAATCCCTGCTCTAGCCTTTATCCCTGAAATATAGTATAGTATAATAGTGCTGGGCAAAGGAGTTTAAAATTGGATCAGATATTCAGCCATGGTGAGAAACTGCTGTGGCAATGCAAACCAGCCTTAAAATTGGCTTAAGTGGGCAACTGGGGATTTCCCTGGAGCAGGGAATCCGTGGATGGTGGAGAGCCATCAAACCTGGCTCTGCACAAGAGACTTACTGGGAACATGGCCAGAGCCCAGTGCACTTCTGGCAACTCCAAGCTGTCACAACAGTTTATGGTTGTTGTAATTTATGCTAAGGTCCTAACTAGTCTGGGCAGCCCTGGGACTGGAGGAATTTGAAGGCCGTGTACAACCTCTGGTTTCTGCGCAATGCACAACTCCGTTGAACTCGAGAGTTGGGGCTTTTGTTCTTTTACAGTCAAATTCAAGATTATCTCCTCATACCATCTCCAGAACATCTGTTGATATTACCTGGAGTTCTGCACACAGCTCAGGAGAATGTGCCCTTTAGAAAATATGATTTATGGTAAACAGACCTGTGAAATAAACTTCCTAAACTGAATGGTCATCACTATCTGATAGCAAAAGGATAAGATTGTTAGCATTCCTTGACCACATTACTCCCCACAGGACTCTTCGCAGAGGTAGAGGCTCTCATGTTTTCTTAAGTTATTGCTAGAAGTACCATCTTCGGAAGCTAATTGATACATTCCACTGGATAGCTATTTATTTATAACTTTCTCAAACATGTGGTTGTATATTCCTGCTCATGGGCAAACATCAAAAGCTTTGGAGATTAAAACTATTTTTTATGACTATGGTATTGGCCCCAGCTGAGCCCTGCCAAACCATAATACCTCTATTTTGTTTTTTCACATGCACAAGGGTGCAAAGGACTCAGACATACCAGGAGCATTCAAAATGTGGTGTCATCAGGGGCTTGAAGTACAGACGAAGTGTAGCCTATAGGACTAACCTGCTTGCTTTTATTTTTATAAAAAAAATTCCCCTCTCACCCCTATGGGTGGTATGTGTCTTCCTCAACCTCGGGTCCTCTACCAGAGGCCTGGGAGTTTGAGGGTTCTGCACAGTATCTTAGCTGTTCCTAGCACTGCACTCTTCTGGACAGAGAGCTCTGATGTTGGAGCCACTCACCCAGCTTAGGAGTCACAGCCCTGAATGCTCCTACCACCACTGGCACCACTTTGGCCTTCACTTTCCACATCCTCTCTAGTTCCTCTTTCAGGCCCTGGTACTTCTCCAGCTTCTCATATTCCTTCTTCCTGATGTTGCTGTCACTTGGCACTTTCTCACATGATCTTATGACTCTTATCAGCTGCTGTGCTCTGCAATGGAGGGGGTGGCGCCACCCCCTCCATTGCAGAGCACAGCAGCTGATAAGAGTCATAAGATCATGTGAGAAA
>NC_133770.1:205602579-205674800 GCF_003597395.2 Chelonoidis abingdonii
GAAGTTTCAGCTTCAGGTGTGGGCTGTACATCCACTTGTTCTTCCAGGTCTTCTTGAGTCTGGGATGTAATGTGGAGTTGGTCCATCTCAAGCTGTGAGAGCAGCTTCCTCTTTACTATGTTGAAGCGTTGGGTAACTAGCTGTTTCTCAGTAAGTGTGGATGTAGGTCTTTTGTCCATCCATAGTCCCCTCATACATTCCCTCTCATTAGGTCTATTGTTGTAGTAGCATTCCAGGTTCTCTTGTCTCATCCATGAATGGTTTGTTCCAGTAGCCCACTTATCATCATATTGTCCTGGTTCCTCAGCATCTGGCATAGACCTTGTTAATCCAGGAGACATCCAAGCCGGCATGACTCTCCTAGTTTGTGTCACTCTCATATTTGAGGTAGGCAGGTGAAGTCTTTTGCCCAAGGACCCCTACTGGAAAGGTGGGTACCAACCAGGATTTGAACCCCAGTCTCCCGTATCAAAGGGCAGTCTCCCATATCAAAGGGCAGCGCTCTTAACCACTACACTATCCAGTCACTCATACACTAGCCAGTCGCTCCAGTATATATATTTTCTTGTAGTTTAAGTAATTGGTTTATTGTTATAGATTAATATTAAAGTAAGTTTGGCTGTAATGCAACAGGACCAACAGGCCATATCCTGTATGTTAAGCTAAGGCAAACTTAGCATATCTGTGTTAAGACCTTTTACTCAGAACATAAAGTTGACCTATACCTTGTTACCTAAATAGATAAGTACCCAGGCCTATGTCTATGACCTTTTATCTAGACCAATATATAATGGACCCCCGACTTCCTCTTCACCTCCCACTCGCCTCTGGTGCCTGCTGTTTGGCAACCTTGGAGGAGCCTGTCCTGCTGCATGTCTCTGTGTGGTGCAGTGGGGAAGCAGGAGCCCGGCCTGAGGCATCCCCTTGGCGGTAGCAGCAGCAGCCCCAAGAAGAACCAGGGAAGCAGCAACATCAAGTCCAGCTGCAGAAGCTGCAGCACTCAGGTCTCCACAGTGGACAATAGCAGCAGCTGGGACTCCCTGACTAATGTGTCTCCCCATACATATGGCCCCACTGGACTGGCTGGAGCTGCCTCCCCCTCTCTCCCCTCCCGCAAAATATAGCAGTCAAAATACATCTATGCTTACACTCCGATAGACAGAAACCAAAAAGATGGAATTAGTGGGAGGCCAAATGGGAAAAAAATTAAATCAGGACAAGGGTTTTGGTTTTGTTGCCCTTCTAAAATTAGTTTTGTTTGTTTTCTCTTTTGAGTAATGAGGAACCTGAACGCAGGGAGAATGGTACGTGGTGACCTAGCTTGAGGAAGGGACCTTATTAACAGTATATAACAAAGTGGTACCGGTTTCTTGGCAGCCAGTATTCCAGCCCCTCTTTGTCTGAAGACTGTATTTTCAATAGTAGAACCCAAGGGGGAGAGCATTAGCAGTCATTTTATTTAAAAAAGCTCCTTTTCAATGGCATTCTAATTGTACATGTATTTTCATACATTTTCTATTCCTGGGTGACATTTATCTATTACATGGCATCTTGCTTTCATTGGTTATTTGTTCAGTTTGCCTTCACATTGGTTTTGTGTGTGTTCTATTTTTAGTACTATAATCAGCAAGGCTTCTTTATTCTGTAGATAGCTTGTTACTGAACTTGTTTTTATGGCCATTCCTTAGGAAACTGCTAATAATTTGCCCTTTGCAGCGACTCCTAGCTGGGTGAATTTTTCAGGATCACCCAGAGGATTCAGAAGGCCTGGGGCGGGGTAAGGTCTTCGGCAGCAATTCAGCGGGGTGTCCCTCAGAGGGAAGGAACTGCCACCAAATTGCCGCCGAAGAATGAAGCAGCAGTAGTAGAGCAGCCTAAGTGCTGCCGGTCATGGCTTTTTTTTTCCCCTGCCGCTCGCAGCTCTTGTATTCACTGGGTGGCACTTCGAGGCTTCGGCAGCACTTCAGCAGCGGGTGCTTCACTTGCTCCAAGTCTTTGGCTGCACTGAAGGACCTGCTGCTGAAGACCCAGAGTGAGTGAAAGGCCCGCTGCCGAAGTGCCGCCAAAAACCCACGGCTCGCAGGGCCCCTGTGGGCCTGGGGCAAATTGCCCCACTTGCCCCTCCTTCTGGGCAGCCCTGGAATTTTTTGGCTCAGCTGATGGTTTTAATTTGCATGAAGGCTGCTAGAATTAATACTGCAGGAAGGACACAACGGTTCGTTGTTGAACTGGCCCACATTTTAGGGGACTGTGAAGAATGTGGGAAACTTCTGTATTTTATGAAAATTTATCCACTCACTTTTGTATTGCTATCTACTCAGTGTGAAAGGATTAACTTTCTAGAGACATTCCTTGGTAGCAGGAGAAATAAGCAATGAATAGACTGTTAGTGGGATTGGTATGAATGAGCTATCAAATCAACCCCTGAACAGAGCTACAATGCAGACTAATGACCAGACCATTAACTTTTAATGACTGTCAATCAAGGGGACATTTTGGAGTATGGATGGGTAATTACCTGTCTGACCACAACTCCTCCCCTACCTGAACTTGGAGAGGGAGCAGTGCAGGTGAAAACAGCATGAGTAGGATTTGAGACAAAGGATTTAGGTGTTCTCCCACCATAAGAGGGCTAATCTAATATGGGTTTCTTGGGCTGCAGGCAGGGGTAGGGAGATTTGCTCCTGGCATGTAGTTGGTTTTCCAGGCCCTTGCCCAGTGCAGAGAAGAACCCTCCTAACAAGCAAAGGGAAAATGATAGGTTAGGGGAGAGTCACCTCACCCATTCCTCAGGACAGGAAGGTGCAAGCAGCAGGTGGGCAGAGCCTCAGGGAAGCAGGCCAGGCCTGGGACAGAGTTTGGGATGGGCCTCAGGGGAAGGAGGCTGAGTGGGGGAGGCAGGCCTTGGAATGGAGCAGGAAGCTGGGCCACTGTCTGGGTGCCAGTGGCCCCACACACACACTTCTAGGGAGCTTCTAGCACTCATGCCCAGCCTTCCCAAATGCAGGAGTCATGCACTGCCAATGGAATTGGGGGAAGGGTCCTAACTGGAAAACCTTTCCAGTTAGCACATACTGCTGTAGACATTTAGGTTGGAGAACCCTTATTGCTTCAAATTTAACTTAGCCTGCTAAAGTTTAGGAAAGAGCTTACAGTTTTTATCTTTTATTTCTTTTTGTACCCAATTCTGATCTTCTATGTCTATACCACTTATAATTAAGGCTACGTTTTAGTTGTGGGTATTTTTAGTAAAATTCTCTGCTGCCTCCACCCAGAGTGCTGATTTCACAGCTCTCATTGGCTGGGAACCACAGCCAACGGGAGCTGTTGGTGTGGTGCCTGTAGGCGGAGGCTGCGCACAGAGCTGCCTGGCCATGCCTCCGTCTAGCAGCTGAGTGAGAGGGATATCACTGCTTCCAGGAAGCCCCCAATTAAGTACTGTCTAGAGCCAGCCTCACCCTATCCCATGCCCCAACCGCCTGCCCTCTACCACATCCAAACTCTGCTGTTGGGAGGTTGGGAGAGGGCACAGTGACCACACACTGCCCCAGCAGCGACCGGTGCACCCGGAGCAGGGGCTGCCTAAGCCTCCCCAGAGCCAGGCACACCAGCCATCTCAGAAGTCACAGAGGTCATGGAAAGTCACGGAATCCATGACAAACTCACAGACTTACTTATAATCACTTAAATCTATCATTCTGTAATTATTAAAAACTTATTGTAATGTTTTATCTAAGCCAGAGTGTTTTTGATTTACATGCTCTTTGATGAACGATGAAGTAATTAATGAGCCTGCTCTGATCAAGGGAGTCTTGAACAGTCCTTGGCACTCTAGTCTGGGGAGTGACGTGCATGCTAGAGGTGGGGTGAGCGGGCAGAGTGGCAGCTCATACAGCAAAGCAGGACATAGTGTATACCAGACTGGGAAGTTAAGGGGGGGGGGCGGCGCAATGATCCAACATTCCAGATTGTACCCTGAGCCATGTCACAACCACCACCTATGAGCTAGCATAGGTGTCTAACTCCAGGAAAGGGGTCAATGTGGAGCAAGGTAGTGCCTAAGTCTCCCTTGTGAATCCCTCCCAAAAATGTGAAGATCAAAACCAAGAATTAAGAAATTATAATTAATTAAGGAAGGTAGATGCATATTGAGACAACCAGAAATTATAAATTAAAATACGCATAAACCAAGCAAGGAAAAAAGGTAAGACATTTATGGTACCATAGATAATTACCACTGAGCTACACAAAAAACAAAACTAAACTAAAAACTAAAAATAGTGCTTTGCAGAATAATGTACAGGTAATCAGGCTCCTCACAGAAGAAGACATTTGTATATATCCATTCCTGATGTTCCCTTGGACCTCCCACATATGAGACAAAGTTTATAGCTGTTGCATTTGGTTCCTGGCTACCATGGCAATTAATTTTCTAGATTAGATAAGTACTCCATGCAAGATGAACTAGGGAGGATCAATTGAGGTGGTGTAGGTGTGTCATATGCAACTCAGGAAGTTGCTCCCACAACCAACAACAAAAGACCTGGATATACAGTGCATCCATACTGTGTTTGCCGGGATAGAGTTAAGACAGATTTTGTATGACTTTATAGCTAGCCCTGTCGCATCATGAAAATCCTATCTGACCTCCTCATCATGGTGACTTTGACATCTACTTTAACTATGAATTTTCTGAATCAGCTCAGAATTTCCTAATCAGCAGAGAACTATTCCAGGTATTCAGATGCCATCTGATGTGGGGTTAGGGCTGATGGAGGCTCGCCAATTGATGACTTCGTTTATATATGGATTATGCATTGCCTCCTGTCATTTGTTCAAAGAGATTAAATTTTGGGAACATTTAACTATTGTTGGTTTTGTAGTTTGAAAAGGGTTTAATCTGGTTTTTAATATCTTGCCTTCTTACATAAAATTTCATCTGGAATTGTTTTGTTGTTGGGTTCTTCATATATTTCCTTGAGAAATATACTGCTGCCAGTGGGACATCAATATTTTGTGTTTATGTGGTACTATACAAGCTACAATGAAGTTAGACATTGCATTTCTTGCACTGGTTCCATTTATACATGAACACATTGACTATCTAATCTCACAGTGTCATAAAAAACTAGAATTTATTTCACTGCCTTTTTTTCTCCTGTCAACGTTGTACAGGTGTGATTTTAGGTATAAAAAACATTTATTTAATGCGGACATTTCAGGAACTGTCCCCCTCAAATAACATGAGCATAACATTTGACTTTATGTCTAATTCCTACATACACAGACGTGCAAGAATGAAACAGCAGTCCAGTAAGGTTGCTGAGGAAATTAAGTTATGCACTCATTGACCTTATTGTTAACCTTTTGTACAGAATAGTAATTGGGGAAACCTTTGTAATGTGCCATGTTCCATAACTTGTTAGCTCATTTTTCACAACACTGCTGTTCATGGAAATGAACAGAACAAAAATCAAACTTGTTCCCTTGTGCACATCCAAAAGTGATATGAATGGTGCAGTGTTCTTCAACAATTGCACAGTAACTTTCTAATTGCTCATTGATATCATTGTATGTGTGAAAGGTAGAAGACTCCAATGATACATATAGTCTTGTACTTTTCAGCATTAATTTCTGTTCTGTGCACAGGAGTGTAGAGACAGATCAAACAAGATCTTGCAATACCCCCTCAGTGCCAACTGGTAAAGAGTTCGCTGTTCTGGAACAGTAATTCCTGAGAGGCCTGACAAACTCACTACACCCAAACTATGCTTTGATAATATTTATTCCAAAAATGTCAAGTGAGGTAACTAAAAAAAGTTTACGTCATACTGATTTTCATAATCATTGTGAGATATATTTACAGGTGATATTTAAGGAGTTGTGCATATGTACTGAAAATGTGTTTTAAAATCTGTGTCCAGACCAAGGCAGAGCTGATCACAGGTTTTGGGTCAGACAAAGGATGCTGATTCCCATATCTCTCTGTCCTCCATTTAGATTAAGCACTGTAGGCCAACCTAATGAAAGCTCTATTTACATATGAGTCAATAGGGGGATGGGAAGTCAATAAGAGACAAGACACTGGAGAATAAACCCTGGGAGGTCATCTTGTCGCTGGGCACAAAACACAAAATGTTGGGGGTGTACAAGTTAAAAAAAAAAAAAAGAAGACCACCACTCTATCAGAACACTTATCTATTCTTGAGAAAGTAAAAATAACAGCACTTTCATTGTCATGGTATAATTCCCCACTCTGAACCTTAGCGTCCAAAAGATGGGGTACCAGCATGAATTCCTCTAAGCTTAATTACCAGCTTAGAACCTGTAGTTCTGCCACCAACCAGGAATTCCAGTGCCTGGTACACTCTGGTCCCCCAAAGCCTTGCCCGAGGGTTCCCTCCAGACCAGACCCTCTGGATCTTAATACAAGAAAGTAAAACCTTTGTCCCCTCGGTCTTGCCTCTTCCCAGGCTTCCCTCCTGGGTTACCACTGGAAGATCACTGTGATTCAAACTCCTTGAATCTTAACAAGAGAGGAAATGCACTTCCCCTCCCTTCTCTTCTTCCCCTCCCCAGCTGTCCCTGAAAGAGACAATAATCCAGCACAGAAGAGAATTAACCTTTCTCTCCCCCTTCCTCCTTTCTCCCACCATCCCTGGTGAATCCAGATCCTCCCCTGGGTCTCACCGCAGAATAAAAAACAATCAGGTTCTTAAACAAGAAAAGATTTAATTAAAGGAGAAAAACAGTAAATATCTTTGTAAATTTAGATGTTAGGTCAGGGGTTATGTCGCTACTAGACACTGGGCATCTCTCCAGCCTAATCAAACGTACAATTTAAAACCTTTCACAAAATACACATTTGAACTCCTTCCACGCCCAAATGCAACGATTTGCAAATAAAAAAACAACATAAGCCTACCACCTTATCCTCTCTATGTACTTCTATTAGAACTTATAAGAGCCTGTATTGGAGGATTGGCGAGAACCTGGTTGCACGTCTGGTCCCTCTCAGAACCCAGAGAGAACAACAACCAAAAACTAACAGCACACACGGAAACTTCCCTCCCTCAAGATTTGAAAGTATCCTGTCCCCTGATTGGTCCTCTGGTCAGATGACAGCCAGGGTTACTGAACTTGTTAACCCTTTACAGTCAAAAGAGATATAAAGTACTTTTGTTTTATTAACTCCTACTATCTGTTTATGACAGGAGTGTTCTCAGGAAGGCTCACCAGATGGGGGATAAGCTTCTCCTAAGGCCTATTGTTTTTCTTAATGGCCCATTACCCTGAATAGACCCTTCACAACCAGCTGTCTAGGCTGGAAGCATTTTGCCTGGTGGGTGTCACCACCTTTGAAATACAGATACATAGTCAATATTTATAATTTCAGATACAAAAATGATATATACATGCAAATAGAATAATCATATTCAGCAAATCATAATTTTTCCAATGATACGTTACATGACCTATCTTGTACAAAAGGCAACATAATTATGCCATAATCATATCATAATATTACTATGACAAATATTGGTTGTAGTGTCACAATTACCAAGGGGGGGAATGGGGCAGGGTGATTGCATTGTTTTTCCAGAACACGAGGAGTTGTTCTGGGGTGGCACCAGTTTACCATACCCAAATCTTCCTCAATGAGCAACTCATTAAAATAGAGTGACACCTTCTAAACATAACACATGAGTATCTTCTACCAGCAAATGATAATGCTCTGTTCTTTAGCCAAGTTAGAGGCATCAGTAGCATTTGATTTGTTAGTTTTCTTTCAGAAACACAACAAATCAATAGGCTTTATTTAACTGTGGGGAGAATAAGTCAAATACAGTCAAACTTTTCTGAGGCTTCATCCAGATTTATGTCCTTTACTGATGTGCTATTTTAGGTCACTGAAAGCCTAATAAAAATAGCCTTAATCCAAAACTAATCAAAGGTGTTTTAAAAAACTATATTGTACACAGGACATTCTGGACGAAATGTTCAAATGTGCTTGCAAGTAAATGCATATATGTTTTTGTGATCCCCAGCTCGTGTATGCACAATGTGTCCAAGTCAGGGTCATGTACATCAAAAGATAGGTGTACATGCAAGTCCCTGACCTGTGTGCAAATTAGTTAACCATACATCAGATTGTGTGTCTGCTCTTAAAAAATTGGGCCAATAATAAGAAATACAATCTCAACAAATGATAGTATAAATCAAGCATAATGAGTCAATTGCTTAATTGCAAGTATTATTCTAAACAAAAGCCCTGTCTACACTGGCAAGTTTCTGCGCAGTAAAGCAGCTTTTTGCATTGTAACTCCCGAGGTGTACACACTGCGAAGCCACTTAGTGCTCAGAAACTGCGCAGCTGAAAAGCTATATAAAAACCAGCCTGATGAGAGGCATAGAGCTTTCTGTCCCGGGGCTTCAGCACCGCGGTGCCAGTGTAGATACCGTGGCAATTACAGTACTGCGATTGTCCTCTGGAGCTGTCCCATAATGCCTGTTCTTGCCTCCCTGGTCATTGGTTTGCAGTCTACTGTCTTGCTCTCAAGTGACCAACCATCAGCCCCACCCCTTAAATTCCTTGGGAATTTTGAAAGTCCCCTTCCTGTTTGCTCGGTGACGTGTGCAATGGTCTCAGCTCATCTTTCCAGGTGGCCATGCCTGCTCCATGCACCAGGTGATCCCCAGCTTCATCGGCATTTGGGAAGAAGAGGCTGTCCAGTCCCAGCTGTGCTCCAGCAGTAGGAATTATGATACCTACAGACAGATTTCACGATGCACGATAGAAAGGGGCCATTGCAGTGTAGGGTAAAAGTGAAGGAGCAGCGGAACGCCTACCACAAGGCGTGAGAGGAAAATTGTCTTTCCACTGCTGCACCCATGAGCCGTTAGTTCTACAAACAGCTGGATGTGATACTCGGCGGTGACCCCATCTCCACAGCAAAGGCCCCTGAGGATACCTTGTTGGCACGCGTGCCAGTCGAGAGTGGACCGAGCGAGGAAGAGGAAATCTTGGACGAAGAGGGGGAGGGGGACCCAGAGGCAAAGGATGACTTGGAGGCCAGAGATGTACACAGTCAGGAGCTCTTCTCTACACTGGAGGAACCTAGCCAGTCACAGCAGTCAGGTCTTGGCAAAGCGCAAACAGGAGGGGAGGCCCCTGGTAAGTGGATCTGATTTGGGGAATTGTTGAAGCAAGTTGTTGGGGGCAGGAGGGTTGCAGAAACAGGCTTGTCTCCTACTGCATGCCTAGTCTGACTCGCCGAACAGGCTGTTGATTGACTCCCTCACTTCACAGGAATTTCCCTCAGAGATCTCCAGAAACCTTCATGGAGATACTGGGCAATCTGCTGCTGCTGCAGGTTTCTTGGCAGGGCTGCTTTGTTTCTTGCCCCATTAACGGTAAGTTTCCCTCGCCACTTTGCCATCACGGATGACAGGAGGAAGGCAGAGAGATGACCATTGCTGCACGCAGGCAAGCCGCATAGAGGCCAGGACGGAAGTTGCAGTCTTCAAGAAGACCCTCCCTTGATTACCTGCTCATCCTCAGTAGCAAGATATCGTCCATAATGATCACATCCTGTGGAAAGTATGGGGACAGGAATGATTATTAGCCCCCACCCCAGTGCTGGCTCTCCTCAAGAGCCATGTGCCCAGTGTATATCAGGGTCTCGGAAGAGAGATTTACCCTGCCCCTATAGCTACTCACCATTTTGGGCATCTTGTGCTCGTGTGCTTGCATGGGGTCAGCTAATTAGTGACAGGTGTGTGAGTACTGGTTGTGTTTTAAAGAACTGAATCAGTGTTGTCTGTGTTGCAAACAATATGGCTTCTGTAAAATGTTGCATTTAACTTCACAGAGATGACCTTGGGAGCCCAGCCTCCCTTGTTCACAAAATGGCTGCGAAGAATTAGAAAGTGGCCAAGAAGGACTAAGGAGGACTTTCTGCAGGAGGTTATAATGCACTCCGCTGCCAAGAAACATGAATTGAAGGAGTGGTGGGATAGCAAGAAGAGGGATCAAAAGGAGAACACAGCACACCTGAAAGAAGCCACAGAGCCACTCTTAAATGTTATGGAGCACCAAGTGGACATGCCCCAGGGGATACTAGCTCTTCAAACTGAGCAGCTCTGCGCCCATCCTCCCCTGCAGCCGATGTCGCAAAACTCTTTCATATCCAGCCCCCAGACACTGCCAACACAGTGTTATCAACCTCCTGGTTCCACTCTCTACCCGCAGCATTCCACTCCTCCCTTCTCATAGTCCAGCACTGTGAACTCTCACTACCCACTGCACTCAACACCCATCCCTCTGCAGTTTGGCCCTGCTGATGTACAGCACCCACTGCATTGTACTCCAAAAGAAAAGGTTGGGTATGATCCCTGGACATACACAAATCTGTAGCTATCCCAGGACCCCTCCTCCTCTTGAGACTTTTCCTTCCCCTATTCCCTACCCTGCTGATGAATTTTTTCATTTGACTCTCTCCTCCGGTTGTGGTCTTTTAATAAAATAATTGTATTTGTTTGAAAGCAATCTTTATTCTATTAAGTGAAAGTAAAAAGAGCACTGCAAAGCAACATACAATTATCTTAAGGCCCCTTCTTGCATCATGTGCACCAATCACCTCCTAGCATTACAAGCACTGCAATCCTGACCATAGCAACAAATATTAGTGGCTTTCAGCTTCAAATTGCTTCTTCAAGGCATCCCTGATCCTTATGGCCCTGCGCTGTGCCCTCTAATAGCCCTGGTCTTTGGCTGTTCAAACTCAGCCTCCTGGTGTTGAGTCTCTGTGGTCCAGCCCTGAGTGAAGCTTTCACTCTTCTCTTCACAAATATTACAGTATGTACAGCACGTGGCTATAGGCATAGGAAAATTGTCATCCACCATGTTCAGCTTCCCATACAGGCATCGCCAGCAGGCTTTTAAATGGCCAAATACACACTCAACAGTCATTCTGCACTTGCTCAGCCTGTTGTTGAATCACTCCTTGCTGCTGTCAAGTTGCCCCATGTATGGCTTCATAAGCCACAGCATTAAGGAGTAGGTGGGGTCTCCCAGGATAACAATGGATATTTCAACTTCCCCTACGGTGATCTTCTCATCCAGGAAGAAAGTCCATGCTTGAAGCTTCTTGAACAGGCCAGTGTTCCAAAAAATGTGTGCGTCATGCACCTTTCCATACCAGCCTGTGTTAATGTCCATGAAACGCCCAGGGTGATCCAAAAGCCCCTGGAGAACCATTGAGAAATACCCCTTGTGATTAATGTACTCAGTGGCTAGGTGAGATGTGGTGCCAGAATTGGAATATGTGTGCCATCTATAGCCCCTTCGCAGTTAGGGAAGCCCATTTGTGCAAAGCCATCCACAATGTCACGCGTGTTGCCCAGGGTCATTTTCTTTTGGAGCAGGATGTGATTAAAGGCCCTACACACTTCCAGCAACATTACTCCAACGGTTGACTTTCTCACTCCAAACTGGTTAGTGACCGATTGGTAGCAATCTGGAGTAGCCAACATCCACAGGACAATTGCCACGTGCTTCTCCAGCAGCAGGGCGGCTCTCATTCTCATGTCCTTGCGCCGCAAGGCTGGGGCGAGCTCATCACACCAGTCCCATGAAATGTGGATTTCCTCATGCAAAAGTTCTGCAGCCACTGCTCGTCATCTCAGACTTGCATGACGATGCAATTCCACCACTCAGTGCTTGTTTTCCAAGCCCTAAAGCGGCGTTCCACTGTGGTCAGCACAAGCAATCTCATGTCGTAGCTACTACGCATGGAATGATCACTGTCACACTCCTCTTGACTTTGTAGTTTAAGGCATAACCAGAGGTGAAAGTAAGCAGGTACGGGCCTGTACAGAGGACCGGTAAGAAAAGGAGACTGGCTGAGGAAGGGAGAAGCCTGCCCCCTGCCTAAGAATAGTTTAAACTCAGCTGTTCCCTGAGTGGTTCAGCCCTCGGGGTTAGGAGTGGTTTCTGGTATCCTTGTTAATTTCACTCACAGTAGCTGGGGGGAGTGGGGAGGGTGTGTTTGACCTTGGCAGGAGCAGTCCATCTCTGCTTCCGGGATGAGGGGATCTTGTCTCCAATAATATACACAACAAACACAAGCATTTGGCTGCAGAGCTTAAATCCGGAGCTAATAAAAGCAGGTGGAGGGAGAAAACTCACTGTCACATTGGTTTCTCGTCTCCTTCCTCCCCCTCCTCTAGCCAGGCTGCAGACAAGGCTCTGCATTCCTCCCACCCCCCAAGCAGGGGTTCTCCTCTAGGCTCTAACTTGCAGTAGGGAGACTGGCTGAGATGCCTGCTGCTGCTGCCTACATAAGAACAGTTTAAACTCAGCTGTTCCCTGCGCAGTTCATCCCCCAGGGTTAGAAGCCGTTTCTGGCATCCTTGTTAATTTCACTCCCAGTTTTTGTTGGGGGGGGAAGGGTATGTGTGATCATGGCAGGGGCAGTTCTTTTCTGCCCCCGGGATGAGGGGATTTTCTATACACAAAAAAACACAATCAAAATCAGGAACCGTTTCCAAGTTCAAATCTATCCCATTCCCTCCCCAGCAGCAGATCATGGTTGTGATGTCCAAACTGCTTGCAGATCCTCTTTGAAATGTTACTGAATGGCGCAGGGAACAGCTGAGTTTAAACTGTTCTTATGCAGGAGGCAGGCTTCTCCCTCCCTCAGCCAGTCCCCCTGCTCCCTGCTGCAAGCTAGAGGAAAGCCCCTGCAGCAGCTGCTCAGTGCCAGGCAGGGAGAAAGCATGAAGCCTAGTGTCCACAGCCTGGCTGGAGGAAGAGGGAAGACACAGAGAAAAATGTGACAGTGAGTTTTTTCACTTTTTCAAGCTTAGTCCAATAGTAAAGTTTTATTACAGACAGTACTGGTAGTAGTAATAGTAGCTTTATTTTCTTTATCTATGTCATGCAGTGGGAGGGATCCATGAAGTATGTAGGAGAGGTGGGTTGCTTGCGATTGGACCATATGGGTAAGAAATGTAAATTACTTTCATCCCTGCCCAAACCCCAGGGCTCCCAGCTGCCTCTGCAACTGGTAGCTCCAGGGGTGATTTAAAGGGCCTGGCTCCTAGCTTCAGCTGAATCCCCGAGCCCTTTAAATCCTGATTTAAAAACTCTGGGATTTAAAGGCCCCACCTCTTCTGATAGAGGCCACGCCTCTTCTGGTTGAGGCCCCTCCCCCTCCACAGGACTCTGGAGTACCGGCAAGTCCTTTAAGTTAATTTCACCCCTGGGAATAACTCCACTACCACTTGTGACATGTTGGTCAGCATGAGCAGCATACTGGTTAGCAGTTTGGGATGCCTTCCTGCAGCACAAAAGAAGCAGGACATGCAGTACACAAACCGTTGAAAGATGGCGTCAAATGTGGACGGAAGCAGAGGGATTGGTAGGATGTGAAAGCAATGCATCACAAGGTATTGGGACTGGACCCAGGATGCCCCTGCAATCCCCTCTGCCTTCCCACAAGTCTTAGCGGCAAAAGAGAAAGAGGTGTTCTGTGGGATAGCTGCCCAGAGTGCACGGCTCCAAATAGCACTGCAAGTGCTGCAGTGTGAACACACTATTGCGCAGGCAGCTGTCAGTGTGAACACAGAACAGCAGTTTTCCTTCTGTGCTCTTTGACTTTGTAACTGTAAGTGGCTGTAACTTTGCCAGTATAGACGTGCCCTAATTGATAATGAATAGATATCCCCATGATTAAACAGCTGCGACCCAAAGTTTATCTTTCCTGTTTTACCTCTCCCACCTCACTAAGTCATATATTCATGAGCTAGGGTTAGAACATAAAGAAAAATATATGCTGGCTCCTGGTAATAACAGACACATTATGCATCTATCTATGGTATAGACCAGGGGTTCTCAAACTGGGGGGGTCAGGACACCTCAGGGGGTCGTGAGGTTATCACATGGGGGGTTGTGAGCTGTCAACCTCCATCCCAAACCCCGCTTTGCCTCCTGCATTTATAATGTGTTAAATATATTAAAAAGTGTTTTTAATGTATGGGGGGGGTTGCACTCAGAGGCTTGCTATGTGAAAGGGTTCACCAGTACAAACGTCTGAGAACCCCTGATATAGCAGTATAGAGTCTGCGTAAGCCTACAGTTTGAAGACCAAACTACTGTTAGACCCCAAACTTTGCATGTGTGGTTTAAAAAAAAAAAATCTGTACTTCCATTATGAGTGTGGGCTTTGTGTCTTCAGGGCTTTCTCTCTAGGTTGTGGTACACTTACACACATCAGGACCGAATGGCTGGGCATGGGCATGGGCATGTTTGGGGCATGGGGAAGGAAGTGCAGCTATTTTGGGTATGGGAAAGGGAGATTGTTCTCCTGCAGTTTCACAGGAATTGTCAATAAATTACTGTGTAATCAATATTTTAATCCAGCTGCATAATTAGTGAAATAAATAAGGTCATCCTCCACACAAGGGAGGAAAGTGTCTGCGTTATTGCATAGCTTGTTAGACCTTTGTATGTGGGACACAGATTACTATGAGGAAAAAACTGAAATGGTTGTGACATTGCTGGCCTTAAACAAAAGACAGTGAATGTATTTGGATTCTCTCCTTCTGGAATTAATATACATTTAATGGAGTCTCTCCTGAAAGCAGACTGTCCTTTGCCCTTGTGCAACTGGGTTAAGGAAGGTGCAAGAAGTACTATGCAAAAAGGCCATTGACAAAAGCAGTCCCTGTGCTTAGAGTAATACATGTACTGCTCCTTCTGGGCACCCCTAGGCATGCACTGCTTACAAAATAGGCAAGGGCAGACCCACGGCTTCATCTCCTTTCTTCAGTAGTCCAAAGAAAAGGCCAGACACAGAGGAGGAGCAAGCTGTATATGCTCTCCTGTGCACAGAGGAGTACAGAGTGGGTTTGATCTTGTTGCCTCTTCAAAGGCTTCATTTGTAACCTATTTGTATACTGAAGGCTTGTCTACAAGCTGTGTTAGTGCACTCCATGGGTGTCTGATTTCAAACGCACACTAACATGATGCGCATTTATTGGTCTGTGCAGATCCTGCTGGGGCACTTTAAGATAGCGCTGTTTGAAACAGTATTGTATTAAAGCACTTGTAAACCGGACCTACAGCATGGAAACTGGAAGATACCTCTAAAGACCCAGGTAATCCAAGAGAATGGAGAGATGTACAGGACACACCTATTGATGGCAGCATGGCCCAACGTATAAGAAAAGCCACTGTGCTCACAAAGAGTTCTCCAACTGTCCAAGGAAGACAAACGACCCTTACTGGGGATTCAATACTCAGAAGAATCTAAAGAACATTCTGGAAGGGACAAGCATACAACAGGATTGTGTGCTGCTTCCCAAGTCACAGATCTAAAATTTAATGGGCTTCCGAAGTTGGTGGGCAAAGATCCATTGGTAATGGTTCATATCAACACTAATGACACTGCATGGCAGGATATTTCACAATAACAGATCACTTCAGGGAACTCGGAAGCGTGCTGAAGAAGAATATCCAAGCAATTTTCTCTGAGAGCCTTTCCGTCTCATGTAGTGAATGAAGGAAAGCAGAAGATTCTGGAAATGAACCACTGGCTAGGTTATTGGTATAGAGTAGAGAGTTTTGGTTTTGTGGAACATTGGTCCACCTTCTATAAGGAGAGGGGGCTGTATAGTTTTGATGGCCTCCACCTCAGTAGAAGGAGGACCAATCTCCTCAGGGACAGTCTGCCTAGAGTAGTCAGGGGGAAGTTAAACTAATAACAAAAAGGGAAGAGTAAAAAGAGGGAAGATACTCCTCTGCTGCTGTGACCCGACCCAATTCTCCCCGAGCAGGGGTGTGCGCAGGAATTTAAATTTGAATAATTTTCAAGGGGTACGTTAAACACACAAATGAAAGGTTTGCATAACACCCCATACCCTAGAATTTCTCAGGACACCTCTGGCAGGGATGTCCAGCAGCGACGAGGTAGCAGCTGCCCCTGGCAGTGGCACTCTCCATGTCCCTGCAACCCAGGCAGGGAGGAAGGCTGACTGCCAGCTGATCTCCTCCTCCCCTTACCACTACAGCTGCAGCCAGCTGCTTCTCCTTCCCTGCTGCTGGAGTTCCAGGGCTGCCTGCTTTACAGACACCCACTGAGGTGAGTCAGGGGCTGGAGGCAGAGGCCGCACCAGCCCTGCACTGCCCACGTACAGTGTGTGTGAGGTCAGAAGTGCAGGAACACCATTCCTGCAGGTTCCCACCACATTACCTTACTGAGCTCAGCACAGAATCACAATATTGAGAATAAAATTAAACAAGGAACCAAATGATATGAAAATAAGGAATTCTTTGACTATAGAGCAATGCTAGAAGCCTAGGTAACAAATGAGGAATTGGAATTGATCATTTATGAGCACAAATTTGACTTGGTATTACTGAAACTTGGTGGGATGATTCACACAACTGGAATGTCAAAATATCAAGGGTTCTAATCTATTTAGAAACCATTGAATGAGCAAAAGGAGAAGGGGAGCAACACTGTCAAAAATGGCAATAGCTGTTTCCAAGTCACTGATAACTCAGAAGAAAAGACTCTTCAATGCTTATGGATCAATGTCAGAATCTGCAGTCCTGCTAGGGCAGCAGCACAACAGGGCATCCAGGGCCACACACCTAATTAGTGGAGCTGTGCAGGCGTGGCTCCACTGATTAGGTGCCTGGACCCTGGAGAGGATGCACATGTAAGAAGGTGAGGTGGTGGGGAATAGAGGGTAGGTAGGGGAGAGTTTGGGGTATGCAAGCAAGCAGCAGCTGAGAAGAGACGCCCCTCTCTCCCAGCCCCATCTCTGGGGCTGCAGTGGCCAGGGAGAGACATTCTCCAGGGCCAGCTTCAGGAAGTGCGGGGCCCAATTTGAACACTTCCGGCGGGGCCCTGGCAGGGATGACTTAAAAAGAAAAAAGTGTAAAAAAAAGCCTTCCATGTATTATTTACTTTCCATAACTATATAAATAATAAAATTATATATTATGTACATTGCAATATATATGCTGTTGATTGGTTATTAATGACTGCCGTTTCACATGTGTGGGTCCCCGCCACTCCCTGGGGATGTGCACATGTGTGGATCCCAGCTGCTCCCTGCCCCCCTCATTGAAGCAGGTGTGCAGGTTACTGCCCTGGGAACTGCAGGGCAGCAGTGGACATGGGGCTTGGTTGGAGGCAGGGCAGGGCCTGACTGGAAGGTAGGGTCTGCGCTTGCAAGCAGTGGGCAAGGGGTGCGGGGCTGGCTTGGAGACCAGGGGAGTGTGGGCCGGGTGGCTTCAGCAGCGGCCGGCAGGGGGGGAATGGTGCAGCATGCGGGTTAGCAGGGCTGGAGACAGAGGAGTGTGGGACGGCTGGCTTCAGGCAGGGGTTGCAGCAGTGGGTTGGCTTGGAGAGGGCAGGGTGGGCAGTGCAGGCTGGTGGCGGCCAGGGAGTGTGGGTGGGGGTGGCTGGTTTGGCAGAGCTGCGGGTGTGTGGCAGGGGTTGGCTGAGACAGGCAGGGGTTTGGTAGGGGTTGGCTGTGGGCATGGGTGCAGAGGCTGGCTGCCAGAAAGGGTAGGGGGGGCTGGTCGGGAAGGGCAGGGTGATGCAGCGAGACAGCTGGAGCCCTGGCCCTTTAAATAGCCCCCAAGCCTCCCGCTATCCCAGGGTTCTGGGGGCTATTTAAAGGGCCCAGGTCTCCCCTGCTTCTACTCTGCCCCAGACCTTTTAAATAGCTGCGGAGCCCTGGGGAATGCATGGGGGTGGCGGGGCTCCGGTGGCTACTTAAAGGACCGGGGTGGCAGAGGCAGCTGGAGCCCTGGCCCTTTAAATAGCCCCCAGGGCCCCCCGCAACCCCAGGGCTGTGGGTGCTATTTAAAGGGCCCGGAGCTCCAGCCAGGGGCACGGGGCTTGCCGCGCTCCAGCCGGAGCTCCAGCCAGGAGAGCGGGGCTGTGGGGCAGCCGCACTCCTGCCGGCGCTTTGGTCAGGGGAGCGGGGCCATGGAAGACCCCGGAGCAGACCACAGCCTCTCTCCAGCTCCAGTGGCCACGATGAGATGCCCCTCTCCCCCAGCTCCAGGGCTGCAGCAGCCAGGGAGAAACGCCCTTCTTCCCCAGGCCCCCAAGCTCCAGGGCTGCAGCGGCCAGGGAGAGATGCCTCTCTCTCCCAGCCCTGTTTGCTGTGCTGTGGCAGCTGGGGACTTGGGGACAGAAGTACTTCGCTGAATAAACCTTCCTGAATATGCTTTACTGCAGAACTTTCTGCTTCAGTGACAAAAAAATCCTTAGAAATTCTGGCTCCTTCTTCTCCTGACATTCCCAGCTATGTATTTGCCTTCCTGCCTCCTTCCTCCCTGTCTCCATGCCTTTGTTTTCCTCACAAAGCAGAGTTCACTGGATTTCCTGTACTTCTTCTCAGGCTGTTATCCTTAAAGTGACAGAGCCTGACAGCAGTCAGGACCTTCCTCAAAATGGGGAAAGCAGTAGGGACAAGACCAATTACAGGTAGCCTGGGTCTTTTCTCAGAAATAGGCATTAGAGCTCTGACAGGAAAGGCATCCAGCAGCTTCTGAACAGCTTAGCAACCCCTGGTATTCCTCATTCTGTTCCTCCCATTCTCCGCGATTTGTCCAGAGTTGCCTCTCCCCAGCCCCAGCTGGGCTGCAGCTGCAGGGGAGAGATGCCTCTCCCCAAACAAATTCTAAAACTTAATGGAAATCACTTGTCTGGAAATCTAGACAAGTGATTTCCATTAAGTTTTAGAATTTGTTTGGAGAAAGGTATTGGAAACCATTAAGACCAGATCTTTGCTATCTGGTATAGTTCTGGCTCTTCAGAGTACTCCCATTGACTCATCAGTAGCAAGCAACACTAGGTTTGGTGCTAGGTGTTTTGTAAGCTGAAGACCTTATTTGCAAGCTCTCTGAAACAGGGATTTGTCTGCAAAATCCAAAGTCATGTGTTAATGTGCTCCGTTCACTTAAGGGGCTGGCAGAAAGTTAATGAGCCTATGCGGAGTTTTTGAGTTGGTGACACACTATGTGAAACCAGGAGAACTTTGCCTGTTTCTACAGGGCTCTGTTGTATTTGCACAGTGTGGGATTTAAACACTAGTTTAAAATACCCTTAACCAACCATTTGATGTTTTACTTCCCTTCCTATTTTCAGTGTTGTCACTCATTTGTTTGTGGTTTTGTTTGCTGTCAGTGTTGCTTTATTACTCATTTTTACTGTTCTATGTGTGTGAAATCAAATTAAGGGTTTGTGAAAGCAGACTAACACGGCTACCCCTCTGATACTTGACAAATTAAGGGTTGGCATCCCATAGAAATTGTATAAGCCTGAGTGAATGCCTTTTACAGCCTGGAGCCCCAGCCACGGGGAGAAGAGTTTCCCACAGCACACCACTGGGAAGCAGGAAGGGGTCTCGGGGGCAGAGCATGGGCAGGCCATGCAAGGCTGTTTGGGGAGGTTCAGCCTTCCCCAGCCTTCGATACCTGCCGACATAAGGGAGGGGATTGAAGGAGACCCATAATATTGTTATACTTCCAATTCTAATTCCAAAACTGAAGCTGCAGGAACACAATTTAAATATAATTTAAAACAGCTACTCTATTTTTGACCTTCCTAGTAAAGGATATTTTATGAGCAAAGGTTTAAACAGAGGGAATATTCTTATTTCATCTGGACCACCTCCCTCAATCCTAATGTGAAATCTAAATTATGAACATGATAAAAAACAAATTTAAGAATATATTTCTCTAAAGGAAGACAGCACAAGAAACAGTAATAAAACCAGGCTGTTTACTTTCATTACTGTGAGAATAGCTAAATAAACAGAAATGGCATTTATCCAGTCAATGTGTAGAGGGTATCCTTGGCTACAGATTGTCAGCTTCTGCTTGTAAATATAATGGCAGTCACATTGTTAGGCCTAACTAAAAATATAGCATAAAGCCAGTTATGCCAACCTGAACAAAGCCAAGCTAACAGAGGCTTCTGGGTAATTCATAAGTGGAAAACGCCCAGAAGTTGCCTGTCTCTCACAGAGTTAGGCAACCATAAGACAAGAAAGGAACGGCATTCCTGGCATGGTACCAGATGTACTGTGTTAGGAACAATGGCAAAACTCTGTGTTTCTGTTCTCTGTTTCTTTCTGACTCCCTTACATTCTTGCTTACTTGTGATTGTTAAGGCATTATTACTCACATAAATCATTCTTGTTTGAAGTAATTGTTAAGGCATTATTATTCATATTAATCAATCAGTCTTAACAAGAAAAATATATAATAAAGGTTTTGGGTTTAGTAATTAGTAAAAGGGGGTTGAACTGCTATATGAATAATTTGTGACGCGACGGAACTGTCTATAAAATCATATGCTAGTTGTGAAGAAGCAAGCTGGTTCTCTTTGAAGATGAGCTTGCTCTTTTTTGTCGTTGTGCACTCGCCAATAAAGAGCCTTTTGTTCAGACTTTGCTGGTGTTGCCTGTCACTCTCGCTGTCAGACAAGGAACCTTGCCATTACTGGGGCGCCGGGGTCCCCAACAACAACTAGCATGACTTTTATATTTGCCTAAAAAAATAATGACAAGTTTTGGTCTGACACAGCTGAAGTGACAGTAGAATATCTTCTGTTTCCTTGAATACAAAACAGATGATTTAAAGATGAATGTTCAAATAAGATGTAGAAATATTATAATTAGATAAGCTTGAATATGTAAACATATTTTCTTAAATACATTTTTTATTAAGCAATGGAGAATACTCCTTCATAAATCTGTTTTGAGTACTAGTACTTGCATGTAATACACTGCAAATAGATTTAGGGAATACAAGTAAAAAGTGCAAATTTTTATGAATTGCCAATAACAACAGTCTTTTGTGAAGATCCTGAGGCATGGTTTCACCAAATGAATGAATCAGATATGCAGCTTAAAGGAAACAAAAGTGACACAGCTTACTTAAAAACTTACAGAGAAAGCTCCAGCACCGAACTCCTCTGCATTTCACAGAATCCTAATTAAGCAATTCTTTACCATGATCTGCTCTCTAGCTGTTCTTTGTCTAGAAGACCATTCATTACACACTGTTAAGTTACAGGTTGTCTTCCATTATTTTGCATATTCATCAGAGTGCCATAACAGATAATACCATGCCTGATATTGTAAATCACATTTATTTGGGTCTTCCGTCCCGTGCTGAACATGCAGGATTCTCATGTGGTCCTTGCCAATAGCTCCATTCATATATGCCCCAAGGCCTTGAAAGCCCCCTCGGTAACATAGGAGTAAGATAATAGTCTGAAGAGGTAAGATTTATTTTTAATAAAAAGATTGCTCTAGCAAATCACTTATATAAAATTGCTTGCTGTATATCTGACTTTATACATACATAGCTGTTCTCTTATGGTGGGAGGAGAAATGCACAATTGTTTGGGGTGATTTATGGTTCATTTTAAATTCAGTTAAGCTTCATATCCTATGATTCCCTCCCCAAGAGAAACACCAGTGCCAAAAGATCATCAGAGAAGTGATCCCTAGCTCAGCCACAAGTGGAAAGTGTCCGAGACCAATACAGGTTCGAGTAAGTTTTTGATCAAGTGAGGAAAATCAAAACATGACAGATTGAAAGTTCAAAACTCACGTGGCCGTTTATTGATGGGGGATAAGTTGCAACTTGGGCTGGGGAGGAGCGCTTTTACCAACTAACAATACTATTAGAACGAGAATATTTACACAACTTGAAACAATCTATTTATAACTAACAACAGGAAACCAAATGATCTGTGATTAACTGCTCACCAGAAATTAGAGTAGATACACCAAACTGAGTAAACTGTATACATTAACCAAATATTGTAAAGTATAACAATTAACCATAACAGCAATCAATACAACAATTTAACTTTCATATACTATATACATAACTTGGTACCAAGTAAAAGAGGGGAAAAAGGAAGAAGCTAAGCAGACAGAGTATTTACAGCAATTAGAATGCATATACCACACTCCAGGCGCAGCTGACCAGCAGTACAGACATCAAGGGCATGACGAATTGGCGGGAAATAATCCGTAACGACATGATCCGAGACAGCTAAATCCGCAGGAGACCCTTCTGGCTGAAAGGGTGATCAGGCCTTCCAGCTAACATGCGGATACTCCTGCAGATTTTAGTGCAAGACATGGTTTTATTCGAAGGCTCTTACTCGTGTCAGCATCTGATTGGTCCCTAGCTCCTTCACCTTCCAGGTTCCAAGCTAGAGCCCTCCACATAAACAGGATCTGCACATGGCACATTACCCTTATGCACACGGCACGCTGGTATTTTTGCACAAGGCACTAGCCTGACCCCTAGGTGACCAGGCAAAAAGAGCGGGAAAATGCACACGGCATTATAATGTAGCACACCGCACTACGGTGTTGCACACGGTACCAATGTGACCTTTTGACCGACAATTGGCCAAACAGACGCCGTGTTTGAGCATAGGCTTTGGGCTGCGACAGGAAGAAAAAGGAAGTAAAGGTGTCTGTCAGTTTAGAAAGTCACAGCTCAGTTTAAATGAGGTTCTAAACAGAATGAATTCTCCCGTTACTTGGAAAAAGTAGTTCAGCTCCTGCCAATAACAAGTGTGACCTGACATACCAAGTTGGTGGTTCTATATCACTGGTGCCACATGCAAGTGAAAAGGGCTTTAATGCACTCTGGAACACTCCTCACAGAGGAAGCCCCAGGGCACAAGAGATGTAAATGGAGTGGTGCCACATGGCCACAGACACGGCATTAGATTTGAGATTCCCTGTGGGATTAGCAACATTAGAGACCTCATAAATTGCATTATGGGAATGAGGGACCTGGACATTTCAGAAAGTTTATAAATTGAAAGGAAGGGTGTATAGAAGTCTCATGGGAACTCAAAGGAAGGGAACTGAGTACAAAACCCAAACTTTGGTTGTGTACATCAGCATAAATACAATGATTAATATGTACTGTAGCTAAAACTCCTCTCATGTTATGTTAAAGTAACAAAACCAGTGCAATCCATTTTCACATGAGCTAAGGAAATGGCTGGTCATTGTTGAGGATTTTCTATATGCTGTTTTTTTTCTCTTGAACTGATGTCCCAGGAAAATCAGCATGCAAAATCTGGTGATAAAGAAAAACAAGAAACAAAATTGAAATATATGTGACATTTTTTGTATGCACAACATTTCATTTGCTGGTGATACAACTTATTTCAAATATGCTGGGCCAGTTCCTCAGCTGGTCCAAATTGACATAGCTCCATTGAGGATCTCACCCATTATCCTCTAACACACAGAAGTAGAGATACACCTATTAGGAGGTGTGTGAAGTGGATTATTATTAGAGTTTAGCTTAGAGTGGAAAGAAATTGGTCATGAATATGTGGTCAGTGTCCAAATTAATATCTATTCAAATATGTTTGACTCTTTCAAAGTGCTTAAATAGTCCCAAATAGTACATTTTGATTGTACGTATATTCTCCCCTAAAATTTCCAGTTTATGCTGACCAGCACAGCATGAATTGCACTTCTGAAAATGAAGCCCCTTTTAACCAAAGTGGACACATATACCACTTTGAGGGGGCAGGCTATTCCTCAGTCTAAGAGCCATCAGTGTTAATGTTTCCTGACATTTATCTTAAATCTTCATGTGCATAGTTTCATCCCATTACTAGTTGGTGTTTGCATTCTTAATCTATCATTTCTCACTTACACAAACAGACCTCAGGAATATATTTTCCCTAGAGTCATGTATACACTTACATAGGTACTTAGGCAGACATTCTCAAAGGTATTTAGGATCCTAATTTCTACTGAAATAAATGGAAGTTGGAGCCTAAATATCTTTGAGGATTTGGGCTCAGAGAGAATCTGTCTTTGAATATGTTCTTGTAATTTCCAATTGCTTTAATGGGAGCTGCTCCCAAGTATCTGAAGGTAGAATTTAGCCCTTCAGAGCCGTAGGTCCAGAACCAAGTGCTGCAGTGCTAAAGCAAAATGCATTACACTGCTCTAATCAACAATGGATGTCAAAACATCAGCTTCATTTACATTAATACAAAACCAAATGGAAGCATTAAAGACAAAATAAAATTAAGAATAAATTCACAGCATCACAACTGAAGGGATGTGACTCCCTCTGAAAAACAATGTATTCTTTTCACAAATTGAAATGGTAATTGTGCTTTAAAATCCATGTCTCTGTACTTCTTTACATCTATTGGAAGTTTACTTTTGTATAAAAGCAAAAGCCTTCTGCAGGGAAGCTAAGGAAGAATGACTCATTGTAAAATGTATGTCATTAAGAAAAAAACACAGAAATGGTCTCAGGGAACAGGTTCTGGAATCTCCTGCAATGAAACAAAGGCTGTTAAGAAACTTTCTATTTAAAATAAGGCCATGATATTTCAGAGTGTGGTTTGCAAGGAACTACTGGGAAGAAAGAACTTTTGAATAAAACAAGAGAAAACATCTCTTGGAACCAAAGGATCCAAGATTTATTATGTCAGATGTGACCTGCCATACACTGTAATGCTTTCAGTTCAGACTGCCTTTTCCAGTTAGGGCTAGATTTGCAATTCTGTAGGGGGAAGTACGGAGTTACTTTGCCACTGCAGCAACACTGAGATAGGCTGAAGGGACACCATTTCTCCAAAGGCTGTGTTTGGGGAGCACTGGAGCTGAGCATGCTGCACCAGTCATGAGAATCACACAGATTGCACTCCCCTGGTTTGCTGCTGACTTTATTCTACAGGGCAGTATGGGATTTGGTGGGAAGGGGTAGGGTGTGCAGGGGAATGACTAAGCCTTTTTATATGCCTGATCCCTTTGAAGGCTCTGAATCAGGATTTCAGAATGAAGCCCTAATCAGTAGCACCCATACTGTTCAATAGCCTGAGCTATGGTCTCAATTATTTGTAAGGAACAGCAGCTTGTCACCATGGAAATCCTCGTTTAAGATTATGGCAGGTTCTGAACAAGTGTCTTTGCTTACAAATGTAAGTTGCGAATTGTAACAAAAGGAATGAGCTTTTTGTAAATTAACATATATGAGATTTCTTTTGAGACCATTTTATTTGATTGAAAGAACAATTGTCATCATCCTTCTGTTCATTGAGAAAAATGGAGTTGAGTGTGAACGTGCTGGCTCTCCTGATGGTAAGAGCTGTAAATTTTTTTTCGTGAACCTTTTTTTCATGAGCCTGAAGATGCTCCATGTTTATGAAAGGGCTGCATTATGGGCTGATTAAGGACTGAGGCCGAAGGCTTAGCAAATTTATTATTAGGATTAGAAGCAAAGTGGTTTACAAAATATCCAGTTAAGCACTCCAGCACTTAATTTTATGTGAATAAAGCAACAACCTTGCTAAAATCTGAGCCATTTTATCTGTACAAGCTCTTATGAATCTGAAGCCTGGGTCTTCTCCTCTGTCCTCCTTAGTCATTTGTCTTAAGTTTCCACGTCTTGTAAGCTTCCTTTTTCTGTTTAAGCCCCTTGAAGGTTTCTCTGTTAAGCCAAGCTGGTCGCCTGCCCTATTTACTATTCTTTCTGCACATCAGGATGGTTTGTTCCTGCACCCTCAGTAAGGGTTCTTTAAAATACAACCAGCTCTCCTGGACTCCTTTCCCCCTCATATTAGCCTCCCAGGGGATCCTGCCCATCAGTTCCATCGGGGGAGTCAAAGTCTGCTTTTCTGAAGTCCACAGTCTGAAGCCAGCAGGTCTGACTCCTAGATGGTGGAAGCCATGGGGCTCCGCATGCTGCCCCCGCCCCAAACACAGCTCTGCCCTCCCACTGGCCAGGATCCATGGCCAATAAGAGCTGGGGGGTGGGGGCAGTGCCTGTGGGCAAGAGCAGCATGCGGAGCCTCCTGGTCCTCTGTCTAGGAACCGGAGCTGCTGGCCACCTCCAGGGCATAGTGCAATGCCAGGACAGGGAGGGAGCCTACCCTAGCCCTGTCATGCTGCTTATGGGATGGAGGGTTTGAGGTGCAGGAGGGAGCTCCAGGTTTGCAGGGGGCACTTAGGGCTGGGGCAGGGGGTAAGCCCAAGCACTAATGCCAAGCCCCAACCCCCTGCCCCAGCCCTGAGCTCCCCCAAACCTGGAGATCCCTCCTGCACCTCATACCCTTCATTCCTGACCCCACCTCAGAGCCCACACCCCTAGACCAGAGCCTATACCCTCTGCCACCTCCCAACCCCCTGCCTCAATCCTCAGCCCCATCCCACATTCCGAATCCCTCAGGCCCACCTCCCAACCTGGAGCCCCCTCCTGTAACCCAAATCACTCATCCCCAAAGCCCGCACCCTGAGCCGTAGCCCTCACCCCTTCCCACAGCCCAACTTCCTGCCCCATCTCAGAGCCCCTTCCCACCCCCTGAACCCTTCATTTCTGGCACTATCCCAGAGCCCATGCCCCCAGTTAGAGCCCTCACGCCCTCCTACACCCCAATCCGCCGCTGCAGCCCAGTGAAAGTGAGTGAGGGTGGGGGAGAGCGAGCCACAGAGGGACGGGGTATGTACTGAGTGGGGTCTGAGGGAAGGGGCAGGGCTAGGGTGTTCAATTTTGTGTGATTAGAAAGTTGGCAACCCTACTTTATTGCTGCAATTCTCTGGACTATGGATTTACAACAAAAAGGAGTATCTTGAACTATGGACTGAGGATCTTCAAATCCTTTGCGAGACTTTACAAGCCAGCAGTCTAGCTAATCTAGACTAGCCAGCAGTCTAGCTAGTTTAGCCATCACAGCTAAAAACCTGATATAAAGACTTCACAATCATTTGTATGTATATAATGTATTAGCCATTTTAAACTCTTTTCTTTTATTAATAACTCTTTAGTTAGTTTACCAAGGATTGGCTGACAGCATGATATTTGGGTAAGATCTGAGATCCTCAGGTCAATATGAATTTGTCTGATCCTTTGAAATTAGAAAGAACCTCACATAATGAAATGGGTTTTCAATAACCTCTCATTCTATTAGATTTGGTTGCCTGGATGGGAGCTAAGGGCTGGAATGCCTAAAGGCGACCATTTTTGGCTTCTGATTAACCAGTGTGGTACTACAGAAGCTTTTTTGATACTGGTTAGGTGATTCTAATGATAGAATAGACCACCAGTTTTGCGGGATTGTCTGCCCTATTTCTTGCAGTTTTCCCTCAGCGTGGCCCATCCAGGCAAAGTGGGGAACTGCTATTCAATTTCTCTCTTTCTGATTAGGAGGAATTTGAATCAACCGTCTCCCATGTCCCAGATGAGTAACCTAGCCACTGAAGTAAAAGTTGTGAGGGAGCTCCTCCTCATCTTCCCTTGCCCCTACATTTTGTGAGGAGTTACGTGTCTGCCTAACTCATTCTCACAAATGAGACTAAGCTCCCAGAAGACCAGGAAGAGGAGTTCCCAGTTGTGGATGGAAGCAGAGATAGGTTCCTATCTCTGTGAGGGGGCAGAGTTTAAGACACATCCCTCTCATCAGTATCTCCTATTGGCTGTCTTAGGCAGCTCCCCGACTACTGTGCTGGATTTTGTGAATCGCATTCCTAGGTACCTATCTCTTCCCATGTGTTATATAAGGAGCCTTGACACCTCACTCAGGCTTTGTGGATCAGATTGTTGTTCCAATGATTTTTTTGGCACCTAAAAGTTAGGTGTCATAAAGTCTAAGTCCCTTTGTGAATCTAGGCCTAAGGGCTGATCCAGCTATGATTGAAGTGAATGGGAGTCTTTCTGTTGATTCCAGTGGGAACTGGGTCAAACCAAAGATATACAAAGATAAGAACAGACATCCATTTGCCAATATGAGAGTGCTATCCACATGAGATGATGTAAAATTATCAATCTGACTTTACTGCGTTATGAATCTGAGGCTGCCTAATGTGAACTATGGCTAAAATTTTCAAACCTGGTTGCCTAAAATAAAGTTCCTACATCTAGATTTAGGTACCTAAATCAGCACTTTTGAAAATCAGGCCACATATTTAGGTGCCTAACCATATATTTAGGAGCCTAACTTTAGGCATGCAGATTTGAAAATTTTGGCCTAAATGTTTTTTTAAAAACTGAGCAGATTAGACTGAGATGAATACTCAGCCTGTGCCTTCTTTCCTGAGAAACCTGAATCCTGAGTGGTTCACTACAAATTACACAAGCCAGCTGTACTTAAGCTTCATCTAAGATTTTTAAAAATAACTTCACACAACAGCAACTGGACCCATACCTCTATGTAAATGAGAAGTAATATAGAATTGAAGGACTGGAAGGGACCTTGAAAGGTCATCTAGTTCAGTCCCCTGCACTCATGGCAGGACTAAGTATTATCTAGGCCATCCCTGATTGGTGTTTATCTAACCGGCTCCTAAAACTCTCCAAGGATCCATTAAACACAAGACAATGCTTGACAGCATTTTGAGAGAGAAAAAATCAAAATGAAAACAAAAATGAAAGAGAGCAATTGTGGATGAATACCATAGAAAGGGTGACTCAGATTGCTAGAGGGGAGTTTTCAGGCAATAGTGCGACCTTCTTAGCTCTAGAAGTCTGCTTAGTGGACAATTATAAATGAAACAGAATACAAGTAATCATAAAGGAGGTTGACTAATAACAGGCAGTCGGATAAAAGAGAATTGGAGAAATAAAATAATGCAATGGCCAGTGACTATGTCCTGGGTCCTAGTACAGTTTGTCTGTTTAAAAAAAATATTGCTGTACTGTCTAGAAATACTCTATTTGGAACCAGTTTAAAGTGACTCAGAAGCATAGTTACTGAATGGAAATAATAATAAGGAGAATATATAGCAAATGTGTGTGGTGGGAAGGTTGTTCATTTTTCCTTTTGTCTCAACAAAGACAAGTAATTAAAGTTTTCAGGGATAATAATGTGGTAAAGATGCTTACTTTTGTGTCGACCACACAAGGAATCTTCAGAGAGAGGTTCATCTGAAGAAGGAACACCTTTCTACCTTGTAGTAAATCCATAGCAGTTTTCTATAGTACAGTCTTTGTTCTGAGCAGTTTTACTTGTAAATGAGCAGTTTGCAATACAGCATGTGTATCCCACTACTTGCAACTGCTTCCTGGGCCATGGAAGTGCTATATGCTTCTGGAAAGTTCCACAATAAAACCTTGAAACAGGAAATGTTGCTATGATTGAAGAATAGTTCTTCCATATCAGTGGAGGTTTTTAATAAGATCTCTTTGTTATAGAAGATGAAGAGGCTTTCACTGGGATTGCTTTTGATCCATCCCTGGTTTACACCCTAGATGTGCTCAGCAATCAGAGGAGAAGTAAAAAGGGTATCATCTTGTTTGAAAAGCTGTTGTTTAAACTTAATTTTATTTTATTTTATTTTATTTTTTTAAAGTCACTCTTTTGTGCATTCAGGTGTTCCAGTAATTCTCAGACTGAACATGAGTGGTAGTTCTCGAGTTCTCCTACTTTGTCTCAAAGATAGAAAAAAAGAACAACTTTGGTTCTTTTGCAATAAAGTATTAATATCCTCTTCAGCAGTGGTGGCACAATCTCCAGAATCTGCTACTTAGTTGTCATCATAGGTTAAAATTTCTGAACTGTATTTAAATCTGCTTTAATTTCTGCAGAATAGTCTCTGGAATTCAGAATACTTTTCCTTACTTTATTGGTGATGAATGGCCATGACCTTTAAAGTTATATGGATCCTATGCATCACAATCAGAACAGCATGCACCAGGGTGTAACTCTCTTCCTCATTGTGACATTCCCCTCTAGTGTCATCTGGATCAGTGATCTGCTAGGCCATTCCAGTCCTTGGCTCTGGGAGCCAGCCTTACCCTGCTCTGCTGTGAGAACCCCCACTTCTGGGCTGTTTATGCACAGCCTCTAGCATGTAAGCTGCTCCCAGCTACCTGCAAGCGAATAACACAAGCCAATATCTCCGGCCCCAGAAACAACCCTAGGAACCTCCATCTTGCAGTGTCCAGTTATGCCCACTGGATGCTGCAAGCTTATATAAGTTGATCAATTTAAGAAAGAAATTGATATGTACCAGGCTTGTTGTCCCAAGTGGAGCTTCTGACACACTTCAAACCAAACGCACTACTTCAGGTAGAATAAACAAACAAATTTATTAACTATATAGGTAGATTTTAAGGAATTATAAGTCAACGCATAACAAGTCAGATTTGGTCAATTGAAATAAAAGCAAAATGCATTCTATGCTGATCTTAACACTTTCAGTGTCCTTACAAACTTAGGTGTTTCTCACCACAAACTGGCTGGTTACTTTTCAGTCAGGCATTCCCTTTGATCAGAGCTTCAGTCGCTTGGTGGTGGTGGTATCTGTAAAATATGTCTCCCTTTTATCATGTCCTTTCTTTCTTGGCTTTGTCCCCCGTCGCCTTCAGAGTCAGGTGAACATTACCTCATTGCAGTCCAAAACTGACAAAGGAAGCTGGTAACTCCCTCCAGGGTCTAAAAGATTCTTTTGTTGCTGCCTAAGCCAGTGTCCATTGTTCCTGTGAGACTGGGTTGGTTTTGTCCCATCCATGCCCTGACAAGGTGTGAACTTTCTCTCTGTTCTTGGAGAGTTTTTGCATTGGCTTGTTTTAAGCCACAAGGATACATTTTCAGCTTCATAACTATATACATGAAATTATAACCTATAACCTTACTATAATATTACTGTAACAATTACTGTAACATCACTATAACAACCACACTCAGTGCACTATAAGTCTTCCGAAGACACCCAACATGACACACTTTGCATTGGATACCACACAATCGTTTTATAAAGATGAACATGAGGGTGTAGGGTGTTCCCTCAAGGTACAGAGTGTCACACTCATGTCATGACTGAAGAAGATATATAGAAAGTTATGTACAGAGGGACACACACTACATGTACTGCTACTACTATATGTACGATCACTGTTAACAGAGATTGCCTGAGTTCATGTTTTTTTGTTACTAACAGTGTAGCGCCCCTCTCCACCTGATTACCTCCTTTAATGGCAATCCGCTTACAGGTCTGCGTTCTTTTGGATCCCGCCACCCACTCAGCAGGGTGAATCTTTTTTCTTTTTTTTGTTATGAAATTATTTGGCGGTGCCTCCACCTCCCTCGCTCCTTCCTGGCAGGGTCACCAGGGCAGCTTGGGCGGAAAAATTCTAACTACAGGGGAATCCACACTTACTTGCCAGATAGTTGGAGACTTCCAAGAAATAACACAACACATAAAAATATATTCAACACAACAATTATATTAAACAGGCAACAAATACAACATAACAGGGTGAAACACTATTTTTAGGGTCACCGGTGCCCACACTGAAAATACCCCTGACTTGATGTAACAAGTGTAACATTAGTGTCCTGTTGGTACGCGTACTTTGCTGGGGGCCCTTGATGACCTATAAAATTCTCTGCAGTGGTTTAGCAGTGTGGCTGACTGGGTTCAGTACAGCCCAAAGGACTGGCAAGTGGGAGGAGGTGGTGAATCCCTCCCCAGGTATAATAAACAGCAGGTTATAAAATCCTCATACTCTTACTCCCTGGCTTGAGGACACAGTTCAGGGAGTAGGGGGTCCCTAAAACAAATTCCCTGACTAACTAACTAAAAGCTGGCGCACTCATGAACTCCATGCATGACCTTCGGGTTTGAAGATGACGCTGGACTCCTTAGTCACTGCAGAGTGGCTACTGTCTGCTGACAGGGATCCTCCTCAGGCAGGAATCAGGCTGCGTTGGTCCCAGGATTTCCTCTCATCACAAAGGGGTGCAGGGCTCAAAGTGTAGGTTAAACAACTACCCTAACATCCAAACTGTAGCCTCCTAGCCCAGCCTCCAGTCACACACCCAGCAGGCAGCAGCCCTGGCCTAGCAGCGCTGACCATGTGGGGACTGCTCTCACCAGGGGAGCTGGAGGTGAACCCAGCCTGGCTGGGGAAATTTCTCAGTAAACGTAACAATTGAGAATCATCCGTGGGGAAGGAAAACCCAGCTGAGGGATCTGCAGTCAGGTCCCTAGAGGCCAGTTTGCCGGGGGAACCCTGCTTGCAGGCCTGGGACTCAGCAGCTCCCCACACAGCCAGTTCGGCCCTTCCAATGACTGGCTCCAGATAGACTTCCAAATGGCTTCTCCCCTCTCTTCAACTCCCTGGGAGGGCATCTCCACTCCCTATTGGTTGCTGGGCAGACTCTGAGTTTGCCTTGGCTCCTCCTCCCTGAGCTGCCAGCAGACAGAGCTCCAGGAATCTATGTAATCTCTTTGGGGGTTACAACAGTATATTAAGGACTCAAGTGATATGTCACACAGCAACTCCACTTATGCAAAAGAGTGTGCAATTCATAAAATATCCCAAATACCATGTCTTTCACAGGAAGAAGATAAACTCTGGTAAAACCTGACCCAATAGCCTTTGAAGTCGTTGCAAAGGCTCTCATTGACTTCAACAGCCAATGGATCAGGACACAAATGGGGAGAGTACAATTGTAAGCTCTTCAAATTTGTACAGTATCTAGCACTAAGGGGTCCTCAAAGGGGCTTCTAGGCACTTTTGTAATATAAACAATTACATATGTAAACCAGAAACAAAACAGATATCGGATTTGATTCACAGCTGTAAACATTCCTAAAACGGCCAAAAATATAGTTATGCATAAGTATGTAATAGGCATCATTTGCATAAGTTAAAATAGCAGGTGGTGTTCTAAGGATCGGCTACAAAAAGCACTCTGACAATAAATCCCTGTAAAGAGAATGTTGTTTTGGAGCCAGGTGACCTGTATACTGACTTGATGACGCAGGTGAAAAAAATAAGCTGTCCTATACCTTCTGTTGCATGCGGAGATTTTTGTAAATCCAATCTCTGTGGAAATCAAGTAGCCTGCACTAACTCCTCCACTTTGCAGTCTGAATATTATTAATATTTTGGATGTGGGCCACAGGAGGAAGAATTTGCATATCTACAGTGTTGATCAAAGGCTCTTAAATACAATAATCTTTTACTCTCTTTCCAGAGTCTCAGTAGCAAAAATACATTTTACCTCCAGATTATACAGATCACAGAAACCAACAAATTGAAACATGCTGGACAGACATGGTCTCAAACTCTGAGTCTTTGCTTGCATATATGATTCTTTGCCAAACTGTGTAAGAAGGATACAAGATTCAGACAGGCTGTTCTTTTGGCTTTGTTATCCTTAAATTGTTTAGCTATCATACTTATTAAAATGACTTCAGGGCTAGGGTCAGTAGAGTCCTACTGTATTTCTCACTAACGAAAGGAAATGTAGTTTGTGTGGATTCTAGGTTGGCACGTGAACGTTAACTGAACTGCTAGTTGCTAATTTATATATTGTTTGTTAAGAGGCATATGGGGGGTTGGGAGGGGATCTAGCTTTTTATTCCTTCACTGTTTTTCTAATTCAGAGTTATAGAAACCAAAAGAATGAGTGGCCAGTGAGTTTTATGTCATAAGTAGCTAGATGAATATTTTTTGGATGGAACAATTTTCCTTTGAAATCTGCCATTTCATCAATTTCAAAACTGTCCATGGGAATTTCATTTTGTGGAAAATTTCAGAACTTTATATTTTTTGTTACAGTTCTGAATAGAAACTAATTTTGAAATCATGGAAATTTTATATGAAATGAAAATCCCAGTTCCCAGATAGCACTAATCATAGCTTGTTAAGTGTTTTTTACCTTTTATTTCTTTGTAACCAATTCTGAGATATATGCCTCTGTGACAGTGTTCAACTCACCATCACGGTGCCTTCTGCTGGCCATCTTGGGAATTAGCTCAGGGTTTGCCAGTGCACCCTTCTCAGGTAGTGTCTCGCCCATCATCTTGTCTGTCTCATCTGTCTCCACCCCCGTCACTCCCCAAACCACTTCATCCTCTTCTAGACATTGCCTTCCAGCTGTGCCCGCTCTGCTGGCTTCCCCCCCTTCTGGGGGGCCAGCAGCTTCTGGTTCTATCACTCGACTCAGTGGCTCATTGCAGTCCTCAATCTAGCCCCTTCCTCCAAGAGAAAGCTGCAGTCTGGCTTAGCCACTCTCATCACTGGCAAGTGTGGGGAAAAGACAGGGGACCAGGCCTGCATGCTACTTTGAGCCCTGACCCAGGAACCCTCTAGCAGCAGCCGCTTACTGCCCTCCTCCAACTCTGCACTACTGCCGGCTTCCCTGGGCCACTTCCCTGTAGTCCCAGCACCATCTCTGCCACTTTGTGTCAGGGCCCCAGTCTGGCAGTCGTCAGCCTAGAGCAACCCGAGCCTCTGCTGGCCCTGCCCAGCCCTGCTCTGTCTTAGGTGCTTCTCTCTAGGAGCCAGTTCTTCTCCCTTTGCCCTCCAGGGAGGGACTGCTCCTCCCTGCTCCGCAACCCCAGCCTGGCCCTTATAGGCTGCTTTCAAGCCTCCACTTGATTGGCTCCCAATAAGCCTTTTCATGATTGGCTGGGGCTTTGTGCAGCCTCTCTGGATTACTCCAATTCCTTCCATGCCAGAGTTGGGCAGCAGCCCTACTACAGTCTCATTACTTGTAGTCACTCAAAATCTATCTTTCTGTAGTTAATACATTTATTTAATTGTTTTAGCTAAACCAGTGTGTTTGGACTGAAGTGTTTGGGAAACTTCATTTCGGATAGCAAGATTTGTGCATACCATTTTCTGTTAATAAATGATGGACTTTATATGAGCTTGTATTGTCCTGGAGGGTGCTGGGCGGTACAAAAGGCACATTTCTGGGGAAAAGTCTGGGGCTGGGAGTTTGCTGGTGTAGCCCTGCAGTGCAATTCATGAGTAGCTAGTTCTAGCACTCATACAGTATAGCTGGGAGTGATTTACATGCTGGAGGCTGTGTGTGGACAGACCAACAGCTTTTGCTCTCACAGGTTGGGAACAGAGGGGACACTGCTGTCCGTCAGTCCAGATTGTATCCTAAGTAATGTCTCACAGGGACAAGTGATCTGAAGGAACAAGAAGCACAAGCCAGCAGACCCAACACCAAGAGAGCCTACAGAGATCATCATAGACACCAGAGCAAGAGGGGATGTGGGGAGTTGGGCTGTAAGCAATTCAGCCACATGAACAGAGGAGAGCACAGGGTTTAATGACATTTTTCTTGTTCAATTTAACATGCATTCAATTTCCCACTTTATGAATGAAGCACCTCGCACTACGGCTTCGAATGCAGGGACCCTATAACTAACAGCTAAGGTCTGTTCTACACAATTCCTTGTGCTGCCTCCCTAGGCTTCTACCTACCCAGCTGTGATGAACTGGGAATGTCTGTACAATTTATGAATTCTGTGTGAGATTATGAACCCTACGTATCTATGTCAGGCTGTAAACTTTATTTTGACTCTGTACCTTTGGCAAAACCATGGAACACTGGGGTGAGGTCTGCAATTCAATAGTGCCAATAAAAAAGGTCTTTAACTCTGCCCCCATCTTTGAACTGGCTTGGACACTCAATGTGAGTATCCATTTAAAGACCAAAGTACTTAAATTCTCTCAGTCCGGGCTTTTCTGTACTACAGAAGCTACAGCTACATCATAGTGCAGACACTTGCTACAGCAAAAGAGAAGGGGGGTTACTATCACTATTGTTAATCCACTTCCTTTGGAGGTGGTAGCTAGATCAATGGAAGACCTATACCAGGACTTGGATTGTCTTAACTCCATATCTCAGGGGTGTGAATTTTTCACACCCCTGAGCGACATAGCTAAGTCAACCAAACTTTTAGATGTAGACCACGCCTCAGATACTAAATGATCTAAAACCTGAACAGCTGCTTCAAGAGGGCACCGAGAACACAAACTGCAAGACTGCACACAGCTCTGAATAAAAAAATCAAAATTAAAAAACCCATCTCCTTGCCAGTTCCTTCGACACTTGCCTTCAGGCAATGTTTGGGGAAATTAAAGCTTTTAAGGCTCAGTCTCTTGAATCACTAAAATAAAATTCTTCTTGTTAACATCTTTTCTCCTTTTAATGTAAAAATGTTATTTGATAGGCGAGACTGTAATTAGAAATGAGGATTTTCATTTTTTTTAATAATGTATGAAGGTGCTCATAGTTAATGATGTTTTGTTTATAAAACACACATACACAAACACAAACGCACACACACACACAACCAAGTTTAATATATATCTGCATACCACTGAACTGATCTGCAGTTATGGGCCAAGTTGAAAACAGCCACAAGCTAATGTACTCATGGTGTTTAAATGTGTGTGTACACACGTATACACACTCAGCCATCTGAATCTTTGAACCATGCTAGCTTATGTTTTGTATTGCAATCAAATTAATCAGAATAATCACTTGTGTAAATTATATATCCCAAAGTAATTAGAATTAACTAAGACATTTAAGACAGTAGTCTGATAAAAATTATTTACTCCTGAGTGAATTCTGTGCCAAAAAATAAAAAATTCTGCACACAGTATTTTAAAATTCTGAAAAGTTCTGCATATTTTATTTATCAAAATAGCACAATATAATAACACCAATTTCAATTATTTTGGTAATTTATTTCAAAATACCTGTCAGCAAGTATGTCTATAACAATACAGACAACAAAAAAGATTCAGGAAATGTTTTTTGACAAACAGAGTCCTTACTACGCATATTAATACAGAGCTCTGAGTAATAATTCATGTAAACTACAGTACAGAACCGTACTTCCCACATCCCTCAGAAAACAGTGCAAAGGCTTAGGGGAGTCAGGGATGATGGAGGTGCTGAGGGAGAGGGAAGTAATTGCTGGGAAGCAGCCTGGATATGAACTTGCAGGGTTGTTGGGTATGGGTGGGAAAAGTATGGAAGAGTGGGGGGGGTTGTGTGTGAGGGGATGGGGAAAGGTTGTTAGGGAGGGTCCTCCATGCAGACCCTGGCTGACCCTAGCCTTTCCCATTCAGTCTAGCACATTTGCTCCTCTCCACATGTGTCCCTGCACTCCCATGAGTCCTTGTATCCCCCTGTCCACATATGCCTCCACCCCCACTCAGACACCCTCTCCTCCTGTCCTCATGTGTCTGTGTGCCCCCACTCAGCCACCCCCTTCTCCCTGTAACTCTATACCCTCTCCTCCTCTGTCCATTTGTCCCTGCACCCCCTCAAACGGCTCCCTCCCCTCATCTCCATGTGTCCCTGAACCCCCTGTCCCTATGTACCTCTGTGCCTCCACTCAGCCATCCCCCTTCCCTCTGTAGCTCTGCACCACCACCACCCACGCATGTGGCCCTGCACCTCCACTTCCATTCAGCCCCTGCCCCAGTCTGTCCTTCCCCACTAGTCCTTATGAGCCCCTGCCAGATCCCACAGCACCCCACACTGTCTGTCTTCCCATCAGGGGCGACTCTAGGCATTTTGCCGCCCCAAGCGTTGCAGGCAGGCTGCCTTCGGCGGCTTGCCTGCAAGGGTCCACTGGTCCCTCGGCTTTGGCGGACACTGCAGGAGGTCCGCCGAAGCCATGGGACCAGCGGACCCTCCGCAGGCAAGCCGCCGAAGGCAGCCTGCCTGCCGCCCTCACAGCAACCAGCAGAGCACCCCCAGTGGCTTGCCGCCCCAAGCACGCATTTGGTGTGCTGAAGCCTGGAGCTGCCCCTGCTCCCCATATCCCTGACCCCTGTGCTATGAAGAAGGCAGGCCCTTTCTCTTCCCTATCCTAACTGGGGCTGGACAGTCGCAGCTGCTCTGTTCTAGTGCCACAGCACCTTCTGGTGTGCAAAAGTTGGAACTGTGGCAACTTTTCAGCAGAATCTATTTCGTGCAAAAAAAAGTATGTGTAGAACATAAAATACGCACACGCAGAGTGGCGCAGAATTCCCCCAGGAATAAAAATTACCGACAGCAGTGGTGCAAATAAATGGTAAAGGAGTAAAATAAACTTTATCTGGTAAGGAGAGACAGGCAATATGGATTAGAAGGGTCTCACCCAACTGAGAGAAGTTTATGTGAACAGACAGAGAAGAAGATTTGTGTTACGATAGGTCTACACTTCAATTGGAAGTGTGATTGCAGCACATGTAGTCATACTCTAGCTAGCACAGATACCAACAGCAATGAAGCTGTGGCAGCATGCACTAGCACCAGAGTGCCAGGCAGGCTTATCCAATCTGCACTAAAGCTCATGTTGCCACTGCTTCACTGCTATTGGACCCATGATACCTACATTAACACTAGCTCAGTATGCTTACACATGCTGTAATCTCACACCCCGACTGCAGTGTAGACATACCCTTAGATGAGAAGAGGGAGCAGGAAAGACATAAACCAGCAATGTCCATGACATTAAGCTGCAGCAAATCTTACAAAGACAAGGAGGTCAGCTCTGAATTGCTTTCTAACATGGGAAATCAATAATGTTGTTTCAGATGTATTTCTTTGTGTTCCTGAGAAGGTGGACACTTAGGGCATGAAGAGCAGGAACTTGGTGATAGCATAAAGGATGGAGTTGAAATAAACATTATGTGAGGGGAGAAAGACATGTCGGATGATTCCAGCAGAAGTGGTGTTGAGGACAATGTGGTGAAGACGGTGATCAACTGATATTCAGATATAGATGAGCTAGAGTAGTCCAGGGTTAAGATGAATGCCAAGGAGGCCAGAGACAATGAGGCAGATCTTCAGCCTCCTGTTTTTTAGATGGTACTTTAATGAAAACATGCTTATCAACTATTACTGAGAACCTTGCACCATGACTAGGGCTGACTGTGTGGAGTGCATCATCTCAGGAATAAAACAAACAAGATAACCCAGGGCATGTCTACACTGCAGTACAAGTCCAGGCTCAGATTCAGGCCTGAGGCCAAATCTCCCTTCCATCTACAACAGAAATCTCTCCGGCTCGGACTCAAGGTCGTAGGACACTGCAGGGCTGGAGTGTTCAAACCTGAGGAGACTTTTGATGCCTTTCCCTTGAGGAATGGCCTGCCACAGAACTGTCAGCAGATATGAAAGGAACAGAAGTCTCTCTGAAGCCTGGTAGGGTTCTGGCTGCAGTTTAATGTTTATTAATATAGGATTTCCACTCAACGCAAAAGTCATTACAAGCCCAACGTAGAATAGGTATCTGCTAATAGTGGATTGTATGCCAATGCCTTGGCACCCTCCCAGCCTCACCCCACCAAATGAAATTTAAAATGGTAACTGGGAAATGCAAATGGTAAAAATACCTTGAAAATGAATTTTTACTGGAAAGACACAGATTTTTGCTAGAACATTCCTATTTCTTAAAAATGATAACCTTATATTGCCAGGCCTGTAAATATGTCACTCAGTAACCACCCAACTGTGTAATAAGCTGTCTGGAAACAGTGGACTGTAAGCGGTGGGGACGGAAGGAGGTGGAAATGTTTTCACTTACAAATCTAATCCTTTTTAGGTAAAGGCACTCCATATAGTCCATAAGTGACAAAATTGTTTGTCCCAAATACAGCTGGGGTTTGAAACTGTGTCCAGAAATATGCTGGGAGTGGAAAAGGAAGGGCAGTGGATTTATGTGTGTTTGCATGCAGTCATTACATGCTAAGCCATGTGGAAGCTAACACGGCATCCTGTTGATTCTCTCATAAATTCTGACCCAATCCTGGGTGCTGATAGATCCAAACTTTTCCTATAACAGGAACTCCAAATATGTAGTCACATTTCGGAGAAGGGCATATTTTCCAGGGCCACTTCCATAGCTGACCCAGCCCACTCCATTCATAAATGTGTTGATGAATCAGCATAGGTTTGAATACTTTGCTGCATACACTGCTGGTTTCCTACTAGAAGCTTCGAATAACATCTCCATTTGAAAGTTGGGCACCACAAGAATTATTATGTCCTCCAAAATGTGGAAGGCCTGAAATGATAGAGAAACCTTTTGTAGCACGTCTGCCGATTACCCCATGGCCCCAAATTGTTCTACAATTTTTAGAAAAAGAAAAAAGCAGCTTTGATTTTTTTTTAACCTACAAAAACTGCGCAGGCCGAGGGATGTACTGGCCGCTGCTTTCAGCAACTCCCATTGGCCGAGGGCAGTGATCCACGGCCAGTGGGAGCAGCAATCGGCCGGTCCTGCGGACGGGGCAGGTAAACACACCGGCCCAGTCCGCCAGGGTCTTTCCCTACAGAAGCGGTGACTCCTGTTTGAGAAACCCTGGACTAGGGTCTTTGTGCTGCAGAATGGACCCCAGAGCCCCAGGTTTGAGCTCAGGTTAGAATATGCTTAACGTTAGGATTGAAGATCAGTGTAGAGTCTCAAGCACTGGCTTCTCTAACCCAGGGTCTGCTGAATTGAGTCCTACTAACCCTAGTCTTTACAGTGCAGTTTAGACATACCCATACAGAAAGAGCCACATTCACTTTCCTGGTGCACTCCATTAACTTCATACATCAGTTTTCTTTGGGAAAATACCATTTTCAGTATTTTTTTCATATTTCATATTTCAGTACAAAGAACATCTAGACTTTGTGTTATGCTTCCCATAGTAGAAGAAAAGGTGGCAGCAATTTTTCCTAGTGAATGTGTTTGCCAATCCTAAAATGTTTGTACTTTATTTTGCAAAAGTGTATCTATAACCATTTTCCCTTCACAAAACTACTACAGGGCTACAATTCTGTCACACTAATTCAGTATCATATTTGTAACAAGCTTTGCGGCCCTGTGTGATAATTTCAGATGTATAGAAGTGGTAGCTTCTCTGTTCCATTGATTGATGTAGATCCAGTTGTCTCTTATAGATGGTGTCTTCCAGATAACCTACTGAACAGACAGTCACCAATTTATCAAATATTGCTGTGTCAGGATTTAATATTGGTACCCAGACACTAAACAAGATTGTTTTGAATAACATGTGCCTCAGTTAGGATGCAGTGTCATTGACCCAAATTATGACTGGTACTAAAAGGGAATTTGTTTACCCAATTTATAGTTACTATGTAACTTAGTTTCTTTACCAATTTGTTTTTTCCTTGCCTTCATGGTGTTGGCTTCCATGTCGGCTGCCAGCTCTGCGCAGATAGCGACACGCAACCCGAAGAGAACCAAAGACACAGAGTCTAAGTTAGTAAGGTACGAGGCACTCGACCAGGTTTATATGCCGTATTGGATACCAATGAAGAGTTCTGTAGCTTAGCCTAATTCAGGGCATACTACGAATTGTACCCACGGTCAATGGACTCGGCTCAGTCAGTGGCGGGAATTTCCATGCCCACCTCGGCCGGAGCAAAGACATCGCCCGCAGGATACTTCTTATAGCACAGGTCACAAACAAGTTACACTCAACTCCTACGGTATGAGGTGCAAACCCCTTCTACGTAGCAAGGTACAACCCCTCTACATAGTAAGGTCGCCTCTCACTTGTACATGTTGGTTTTGAACAAACAACTCTATCCATCATATACCTTTTGTTCCTTGTTATCGTGTGGAAGGCAAGTATGTGAATGTTTGTCTTCTGAGTGGTCAGTACCTTTTAGGTTACACGTACTCTTGTTCAGTACCTTTTAGGTACGTATCTCCCTTGCAGCATCAGCCCTTTCCTTGCCAGCTTCTGTGAGCAGGGCCTGCCTCTGGCTCACAGCTTCACTTTGCTTTATGTTAGCAAAGTCTTGACCATTTCTTTAGTTCAGGCCTTACGCCTCATACCAGGCCTCTGATACCAAGGTTTATGTCTTAGGGCCTCCTCTTACTACATATATAATTTCAGTCCCCATTATAGAATGATTATGTAAGCACTCCAGCCACATCTGCTGGTAGGGAAGAAAGCTATTGTCAACATTTAGCGATGTGGGCTGTGTTGCTGTGGCAACAGCAGCTGAGCCAGCACTCTGGCCACTACAACTCTAATTAATTACTCTAGAGCAGACCTCATGAAAAAGAGCTGTGCCTAATCCATGGATGGGGATGAGCTTAGACTCATAGGCAGGTGATACAAAAGGCACAGGAAGGCAATGAGAAGGGGGAAGCAGGAGACAGAATATGAATGAATGAGACTCTCAGGAGCGCTCCCTAGAATCATAGGCATAAGGCAGTATAGTGTGTAAGGTTGGTAGAAATGAATATAGTAAACAAACTGCATGGAGTGTCTTACCAGCAGAAGGTGTCTGAGCTGTTTGTGGCTTGAAGAGAGGCAGAAGCGAGTCCACCCTGCCACATGAAATATGTACCTGGATAACATATTTTAATGTCTGTGCAAGTTATCAGACCCTCATTGGGGCCTGACTCTTCATTGTCTTACAACCTATGCAGTGCTTTACACATGTGCAGAGTGGGTGTCAAGCAGTACCAAGTCAGAGTTATCCACTCACATAAACTGATGTCAGCATTTTAACCCATTTTCCAAAGGTATAAAAGGTTATACAATGTGCTAAGCAGTGGAGAATCAACCCCTTTTTAGCAAATGTGTAGTATTACCTAGCTGTAGAACAGATTATTATTCAAAACCCAGTACTATACAAGTATGACAGCATCCTGCTGTGACAAGCATCATGATACTTTTTACCTTTAAAAAGATCCTGTTTTACATTCCAGAATTCTAAATATATGTTATTTTTTTTCCTTGTCAGGTGTTGAATCAAAACACCACTTTTAATATTCTACCTCTGTTGTCCCTTCAATCCATGGTTATGTGTGTGAGGTAGACTCATTGTCTCTCTCCTTGGGAGTGCACATTGAAACATTGTGATGTACAGGGGGTAGGTGTGCATCCGTGCTGGTTAAGTGACACATGCAATCATTATGGGACACAAATTACTTAGAGAACACGTTTGCTAGAAAAACTTTGACATTCCTCATACTGAACATAAACACGTAATCCCATCTCATTCTATTGATTATTTTAATCCACATGAGCACCTACCAGTATAAATAAGTAACAAGTCCATTTATTCATGTCTGAACACTCGTGACATTATACTAGAATTTTTGAAAGTCTTCTCGAACCATTGCTGTCTTCACAAATTCAGCAGCTGAGCTCCCAAAGATCCACAGTGCCCCATCTATCCATCTCCTTCCTGGTCATCCTCTGCTACAATGACCCATCCCCATTCCTTTCATAATAACTTTCCATCTCTGCACCTGAGGTCACCAAAGTACTAAGTTCATGCCTGTTGATTTCTGAGAGCACAGTTTACTTCTCTCCAGCAATATAGCTAACATAAGCATTCATCTTCTTTTCCATCCAGAAGACAAGCAAGAGTCTTTGCCAGCACCACATCTCAAAAGCTTCGATTTTCCTTTGGTCAGCCACATTAGTTTACCAGTATTCACCTCCATAAGTTACAATGGGAAAATTAAGTTTTTCACAATTAAATCTTCATACATTTCAAGCTGCCATGGCTTCCCAACAATTTCATAAGGGAGTCTACGGTTGAGTGAGCTATCCCTAGTCATCTTCCAATTTCTTTGGCACAGACTTCTTGGTTGCATATATATGATACCAGATAATGACTTTAGTTTAATGTACTCTACAAATTGACTGTTAATTATGATGTCTGATTGCATTCTGCTTTTCAGTGATTGTTTCAATGTACATGCATTTCATTTTTGCCACATTCTATATTCCATGCTAACTATTTTTAGAAATGCTAATGTTCATTGTATTGCATCAATGGCTGTGGCAAAGAGCATCATATGATCAGCATGTCTGAGGTCAGTTAAGAGGTATCCACAAATTGAAAACCCAGTTTCTCCTACTTTATCAAAACTTTTCAGGGCTTGTCTCATTTGGTGTGTATGTTGAAAAGACCTGCGGACAGAATGCACCCTTGTCTCATGCCCTGTCACTCTCTGCTGTTTGTACCATGGTCATAAATAGTATGTGCTAATTACCATAAAATTGAATCTTTCTAAATGTATTAGTCAACTGCTGCCAACTGTGCACAATTAGTAACTCATGTCAGATAATGCAAAACATGCTAATATCTTTAGCAATGAGGGAAGGCTTTTATATATGCCAAGCAGGCAATGATTTTGATTTCAGCGCTTTTCATTTTGCATCTGACTAAGTAAAGGATAACATTTTTATAACACCTAAGTCCCAATTTCAAAAGGGTGTTAGGCACTTAGGAATCTAAATCTCAGACACTTTTGAGAATGGGACTTCAAAAAGTGCTTAAAGTGACTTAGGTACTTTTGAACATTTTGCCCAGAGTAGATATTTGGAAAACAGTTTTTACAAATGAGAATTGGACAAAAAAAACCATTAATGATAGTACATTCATGTTTTCAGGAACTCAGTTGCTTGACATAAAGTTTTATCATAACAACAAACAATGCAATCATGAGGTGGCATAAACAAGAAAGTTTTATGCAGCAAAACAAACTTCCAAACCTGCTACTGTCAAGAAAACACATTGGTGTGTTTGTTACCCTCGAGACTTACATCTACACTCAGTACACCTGTAATCTGAAGATTAGTCAGTGTTTATTTAAACAGCCCCTCAGAATCTAGCAAAAGATGATATGAATACATCTATTCTGTGGTCTGCTGCACTTCATTTCTTGCACAATATGTGCTAAGCAAAACTATTTACTTCTGTGTGTACATGAATGAGAAGAAACCTGTAAGGCAGGGATCGGCAACCTTTCTCATGCAGCTCGCCAGGGTAAGGCAGGGATCGGCAACCTTTGCCATGCAGCTCGCCAGGGTAAGCATCCTGGCGGTCCAGGCCAGTTTGTTTACCTGCCGCGTCCTCAGGTTTGGCCAATCACAGCTCCCACTGGCCATGGTTTGCCATTCCAGGCCAATGGGGGTGATGGGAAGCAGCTGCCAGCACATCCCTTGCCCCGCATGGCTTCCCGCCACCCCCATGGGCCTGGAGCAGCAAACCACAGGCAGTGGGGGCCGCGATCGGCCAAACCCGTGGACATGACAGGTAAACAAACCAGCCCAGCCTGCCACGGTGCTTACGCTGGCAAGCTGCGTGCCAAAGGTTGCTGATCCCTGCTGTAAGGATTCATACATGAGAGTGGGAGGGCAACTAAGTTAGGCAATGACATGTAGCCTAAATTTTGCATCCTGTCTGATGAAAACAGAGTATGTTTTGTGGCTCTAGATCCATTCATTCTAAAACAAACTGATTTTACAGTGCTGATGGCCTTCTATACACTAAGCAGTCTGTCTTAATTTTCTGTGCCTCTGATGCCCTCCTGATGGGTGGATATCAATTTAGTTTTAGCAACTGATTCTATAAGGTCGTTAGCCTACCCACTGGCCATATTTTGTACATTTTTGTGCTTTTCTTTTTGGGTTCCATAAAACCACTGTAATCTGTTGTCCTTCATTTCCATCCTCCCGTCAAGCAATTACTGAGTATACACACATTGAGCTCACCTAAAATTATTTGTGCTATCCAAGTAAGTATAACACATCTAGGTTCATTTTTTCTGCTCTGTATATTTGAAGCCATTATCACATTAGTGATTACAGACTGAGACATCTTCACTAGAAACTGTGATGTAGTTATCACTTTCACAAAACAAAGGAAGCAATATGACATCCTACATTCTTTTCCTTCGTTGTTTTTACTGGTACAGTCACAACCTGTGAATTGCTAAAGCAACAAGTAGCAGCAACATCATTGTTGAAACACCATAAATCTTACATTCATGAAGATAATCTAAAAGTTAATCTTTGATAGTAAGAATTTAGTTTTTCCCCACCTTTTTATCATTAGGGTAGTGCCGATATGCGCTATGGATTTTACAAACAGACAAACACACAGTCACTGTGCCAAACTATTTTTTTCAAGTTTATACATTCCACTCAGCATAATCAACAGGGATCCTAGCTTTCCGAGATAGAAAAAAATCCCCTGATAAACAAACATAAAAATCTGCATTTTTCCATGATTTAAAATGAAACACTGAATGTTAGTTTCCCAGGCCACAATATATATATATACACACACATATCAGTCGACTGCGATGTTTTATTGGTATTTTTACCATTTTTATGATGACAGCCTGAGACCAGCAGAAGCCCTGCCCATTCTCCTGGTTATCTGAATTTTTGATTATCTGATCTGGCCCCAGTTAGATCAGATAAACAGGGTTCTATTGTATATATTTTTATTTTTTCACAAAATGTAAATACTAAAGAGTCTCTGTAAAAATGCAAATTCCACATTTTTCCATGGCAAATAGATTTCTAACATCCCTGATGATCAATAAGGCTGAATATTATTCATGATTAAGACAGTAAATAGTATCAGAAAGATTCTCATTTTGCAAGGGAAGATGAAACAGAATTTGCTATTACCACTCATATTAATTTTGTTAGCTTATTTATATTATTCCTTCCCTGTACCACACTCTGCCAGATAAACTTGCTGTGCATTTACTTTTGCAGATATGAGTAAGAGAGAGAGAGAGAAAGAGAGAGAAACCCAGCACGCTGTGGTTAGGGTGAATGCCTGATTGTCTCTATTTCCTCTTTACACTGACTCCTCCCTGCTTGCTATATAGACCCTAGTGGCCTCCATGAATAGAAGCTGTGAATATTCAGAGCTAAAACCACTTCTTCCTTTGTGAAGACAGGTGATAAAATTTGTATCAAACTCTTCATTAAAGAGCAACATATAACAGGAAAGAAATATGAATACAGAACAAGAATAAACAGCCCTATGAAGGAAGGAATAGGCTGCCTGAACCTTCAGCTTTATTAAGGGATTTGTTTTGCCCTTTTAAGATATTTGTCTACTACTCTTCTGACTGTCTTGAATTCTCAGGATATTATGTAATCCTCCAGGAATGCAGGAGACTCACTAACTGGCTGTCTCCTCACAAGGAGAGGATACAGAGGACATACTGGCAGTTCTATTAGTTTCAGTCTTGCACTACAATTGTCAGTGTTATATTAACATCAGACTGGGAAGCAGGAAATACAATAGTTTTTCCAAGCCTTGTATATTTTTAAAAAGCCACAATATTCCTACAGCAATTAACTTCTTGGGGGAAAAAATAGTCAGCCTGCTTGCATTACACATGTTATCTAGTCACACAGATGACTTACTATCTGTGTTTTTTAAATCGAGACCACAGAGTCCAGTTTTATCCTAGAGTCACATATTATAGATTAATCAGAAAGCCCTGTAAGGCACAGGTACGTCATAAACACAATGGACTTGATTCTGATCTCTGTCATTAGTTTCACACTGAGCTAACACCTGTGACCTATGTGTAGCTACTCATGAATTACATTGGTGTATGTAAGATCAGAATCAGAACCACTGACAAATAGTTGAACTGAATCACTATCACTAAGAGCATGTCTACACTAGAAACTGTATATTGACCTGTGTTAGGTCGACTTACAGCCACCGCACTGCTGTGGTTCATGTCCACACTACCCTCCTTCTGACAGAGGTGCATATCCTCACCAGGAATGCTTCCACCAACTTAAGAGAGGCAGTGTGGGGGGCTGAGACAGGGACGGATTAACTTTTTGTGGGCCTGGTGCCAAACATATTTGTGGGGGTCCCTGAGGAATGATTGTAAACCATTCACAGATTGTTGACGATAGATATGATGTTGTGCCATAACCAGCATTCCCATATTTGTTGATGTGGCAGGCCAGGAAAGAATCAAACTGTGCTAAGAGCTCTAAGCAGCCAAGGAAGTTGCCGCTATTAAGACTGCCAAAGGTTTCATTAGACCCTTTCAATGCCAGACCTTGTGTTGTCAGAAATCATATTCTTGCTACAACTCATTTCAACACTTCTGTCCAGTAATTTCTTTCTTTAATATAGCCATCTGCTATACGTTTGAATTTTTGATAAACGCATTACGTAAGTAGTGAGAGCTTGTTGGTGCTCAGTAGAACTTCCATGTGCACCAAGTCTACCAAAATGATCCCATGAATCAAATCCTCTCTTAGTTAGTACAGATATGCTCTTCAGAGAAAAAATCTGAACACAAAACAGAAGACACAGCCAGTTGATGGTGAGTATATGAGCAAGGGCCTTTCAATAATTTCACCATTCGGAGACACTTGATTGAAGGCTGTATCACAGAGTTTCCTAAAATAATAAACATGTTACTATTAATGCATTCTCTCCAACATTTGTGATGAATACAGGCACATTTGTGGGGCATTAAGAGAATAAGGGGATCATAGTATAGTAGCAAATAACCTAGAATGAACATTTTTACATTTAGATAGATACAACAAAAACCTGTTTATTTCAAATTGTCTCACAAAACCCCTGCTGGAATGATCTCATAAAATGACTCAAGTACTGTATTTTTTTTTTTAAAAAAGCATAAGAAATTTATAATTACCTTGTTTTGCCTTTATGTTGTCTTGATGGCATTGTATATTTTCCATCACCAACATGATTTCGGCAAAAATCGGGGCCTATGTCTATGAATGTACTGTTGGGTGGCAGCATCAGAGGGCAGCATCAGAGGAGGGTAATTGTACTGTGTTTTGCAGCATCTGGTCTTTATTTGGTGAAAGGATTTCATCAGAAGAAAGAGCCTGTTCTTCAGAGCCATGATCAATGTCAGCTGGACCCGCAACTATACTAGTTTCATTAATTACACAATCATCATCATCATTACTAATAGTATTACTATCATCAATGGGAGTCTCTATGCAATTATTAGTGAAGGAACATAGCAGGGTAGGATTGGTCCCTGGAGCAAGAGAGAGGCCAGGGGTAAACTGCAAGCACAACAGGGCTGGGGAAGGGGTAAACAGGATCCTTTCCCCTCCTCCCCACTCCCCTCGCTCAGGCCCACATACGGTGGCTACCTACCTTCTCCCTGGTTCTAACCTATTCTCTTCATCTCTCTCTGCATCTTGCTTCCCCTCCTTGATACCAGTCAGCTCTGTGTTCTTGGGGAACCAGGGCGCAGTATCCAGCCTGCCTGCCTGATGAAGGACACCCCCACAGACCCCACACACCTGCAGCCTCTGCTTGAAAAGGCAGTGGGAGACACACCTAAACCCCTCCGGACAAGGGTGACAGGATTAAAGCAACTCCCCTAGCCTCATCTGCATCAAAGATGGGACAGGGAGGCATCTCTATTAGCATACAGAATGGAGAACAGAGATTATCTTTCTGAACTCTGGGATCTCTGCATCATGGGGGATCTCTGCTCCAGATGTTAACAAACACACCCTGCACACACCAAGCTCAGTAGTTATCAGACCAATTCTAGTAATGAATCCTTTATTGGTATCCAAAATAGTGAAACTCTCTAATTGCATTGTGAACTCCCTCCAAGGAACACTGCCCAAAGCCAGGAATGATCAACTCCCATGTCTAGCCTGAACAAAACAACTTTGGTATTCTCTCTTGTTTACACATAAACAAATCTAGTGTTCTCTGTTGAACCATTGTTGTTTCTCTACAAAAACCCTTACCTATGCTCAAGTAAGGGCTTGGCTACATTAGAAATTTCAAAGCGCTGCCCCGGCAGCGCTGTGGGAGAGCTGCCGCGGCAGCACTTTGAAGTGTGAGTGTAGTCAGAGCTGCAGCGCTGGGAGAGAGCTCTCCCTGCGCTGCTTGTAAACCACATCCACACCCTGATTACACTGACACTTTACAGCGCTGCATCTTGCAGCGCTCAGGGGGGTGTTTTTTCACACCCCTGAGCGCAAAAGTTGCAGCGCTGTAAAGTACCAATGTAGCCAAGCCCTAAGTGTTCTGATGCCTGGATCTAAACTCTGCATCAGTTCCACTGGGATTTCATCTTCTCCTGACTGATCGTACTGGGGGCTCTGCCTGTCTCCAGCACTTGGAACCCTGAGCTATCATCATCACCTGGGAACCCTGAACATGGAATGGTAAGATCCCCATCTCTCTCTCTCTTTTTTCTTTTCTACCTCAGGTATAACTTTTTAACCCTGACTTGTTTGATCAAGTATAGTTTTCTATATATGACTTTTATAATCTTTGATAATGTAACTGGTATGTTTGTTTAGGCTCTTCTTGTGTGGTTATCACTGGCTGGGAGCAGGGAGCCTGAGGGCAGTCAGGTTCTAGCTGTAGCCCCCTACTTGACCCAGTGAAGGACCAGCTTTCTTGTCTATTTCACAGCTCCAGCCAACAGCTGATGTAAGTACCACAGTGTCTACATGGACACTATGTTGCCCTAACTACACCTAGGCCTCTTGTGGAGGTGGAGTTATTATGTCAGTGTAATAGGACACAGTAGTAAGGTGAGAACAAGCCTATAGTGTGTACTCTTGACATAATTATTTTTTTAATAATTGGAGATATACCAATCGCCTAGAATTGGAAAGGACCTTGAAACTGTAAGGAGTGTAGCCCCCTGCCTTCACTAACAGGACAAGTTTTTACCCCACATCCCTAAGTGGCCCTCTCAAGGATTGAACTCACAGCCTTGGCTTTATCAGGCCAATGCTCAAACCACTGAGCCATCCCTCCCCCAAAAAAACTGCATAATTGGAGCGACATAAACTGCCTGTAGTTTATACTAAGCCTAAGCTGTGTCTTGAGTTGCTTGAATTTTGTTCTGATATACTTGAAAGTAGTATTGATTTTCTTCACTTTCATTTGCTTTCTGAAAGACATTGGTGGATATTCCAAAACTGTGGCCGAGAATGTGACCATGATGCTGTGACAATGCAGCAATGGCTCATTATTACAAAATAGAATGAATGCCACAGTGCACTGCAGTCACATTAGTGACAAAGTACTGTAAGGTAGCAGGACAGCCATCACTCTGCTCACTTAGCCACCAATCATCTTCCCTGGAGACTTCTGACTGGGGACAGGGCCACCCAGAGAGAGGGGCGAGTGGGACAATTTGCCCCAGGCCCCGGGACCCTGTAGGGGACCTGCAAGCCGCTCCAGGTTTTCGGCGGCACTTTGGCTGCAGGCCCTTCATTCGCTCCAGGTCTTTGGCGGTGCGTCCTTTAGTGCAGCCGAAGACTTGAAGTGAGTGAAGGACCTGCCACTGAAGTGCTGCCGAAGGCTTGGAGCGCCGCCTGGTGAGTACAAGCGCCGCAAGCTGCGGTGGAAAAAAAAGCCGCAACCAGCAGCACTTAGGCTGCTCTACCGCCGCCACTTCATTCTTCGGCGGCAATTTGGTGGCAGGTCCTTCCCTCCGAGAGGGACCCAACGCTGAATTGCCGCCTAGGACCCGGCCCTGCCCCAGGCCCGCTGAATCCTCTGGGCGGCCCTGATTGAGGATGTGTCAGCTAATTGACTGATCAGGTGAGGAGGCTGGATGAGCCAATTAGTTCATCAGCTGAGGGATATAAGAAGGACACAGGAAGGAAGTACTGTGGAGGAGGATGATCTGGCCTAGTATGGTCAGAGATCTTAAAGAAGAGAGAGAGATCTCTGTTTCTGTTTGACCTTGTGAGAAAGGGCTAAATTGTAAATGTAAATAATTTGCTGCATGACATGGTATTGGTGAGAGAAATATAAAATAAATCACATGAAGTTGCCACTAATGGACAGAGTCAGAGGTTTCTGGGCCATTAGGACAGCGACAGAGCATGCCCCATCACAGTGATTGATAATGGACTTTTTAAAATTTAATTATGTTGACTCATGAAAAAAGGAGAATGTGGGCATATGGCCCTCAAGGAAAATGTTTGCTTAGAAACAGTTCTGTCTTTCTATCAGAGGGGTAGCCATGTTAGTCCGGATCTGTAAAAGCAGCAAAGAATCCTGTGGCACCTTATAGACTAACAGACGTTTTGGAGCATGAGCTTTCGTGGGTGAATACTCACTTTGTCGGATGCATGTAGTGGAAATTTCCAGGGGCAGGATTAAACAAAGACTGTGAATGGCTTGCCAACTACAAAACCAGTTTCTCCTCCCTTGGTTTTCACACCTCAACTGCTAGAACAGGGCCTCATCCTCCCTGACTGAACTAACCTCATTATCTCTAGCTTGCTTCTTGCTTGCATATATGTACCTGCCCCTGGAAATTTCCACTACATGCGTAAGTGGGTATTCACCCACGAAAGCTCATGCTCCAAAATGTCTGTTAATCTATAAGGTGCCACAGGATTCTTTGCTGCTTTTTCTGTCTTTCTATATTTTCATGCAATATATATCACTGCGGTATCTGAGTATCTCCCAAAACGATGACATGAAATCACACAGCTATATTTCTTTCTCTCCTCTTCATTTGTGACTGGACTTAGTTGCTTGTTCTTGGTGGTGGTGGTGTGTGACAACTTGGTTGAAAAAGTGCATTTAGCATTTTGTTCTGAAGGCATTGAGATTCAAGATCAACCCAGTATCTTCTAGGGTCGGATTTCAAATTCATGCACCAGCCAGCTCTTTTTCTTGCACGCATGAATTTCACTCATAAGGCCGAAAGCTTCATTGTACCAGTGTCTCATGACAGTAGCTGATCATGAACATGAGTTCTCATGATCACATAGTGTGAGGTGGCTCCTCCAATAATTAAGCCTAGTGCCAAGGATAATTTTATAGATGATGACAAAAACCTTAAATTTCACCCAATATGCAGAGGGAAGCACGCATGACAAAAGGGTTGCTGTGATGTGCACTGAATGATCAGGCTGTTTGTGTTTCAAACAAGCTGTAGTTTTGTTTTTTTTGAGGTTGACTTTTTCCTACTGAGATACTGAGCCATAAAGTAATTAAGCCTGGTGTTTATGTGTGTGTGTAGCACTGTGGTTAGGTAAGAATCCAGCAGGTTGGGACAGAGCCTTCATGCCAATGGTAGACTAAAAATGACATTTTTCATAGCTTTTTGGCTGTCCAGCATTTAGAAATTCAGGGGGACAGCCGGGCTGCTTACTATCTTAAGAACGTGAGGGCAGGCTCACACTTTTAATGGATGTTAGAGCATCTCCCCACCAGCATCAGCATAGCCTTTTCCACATACAGTTTCAGCAAGCTGTTCTTCATCCATTTGCTCATCCCATGAAGCTCTTAGGTATGTCTATCCTTTGAGCCGGAGGTGTAATTCACAGATCAAGGAGACATACCTGTGCTAGTTCTGTTTTGAGAATAGGGCACAGATACGGCCATGCAAGCAGCAGGAGGGGCTAGCCACTCTGAGTATGTGGCTAGCATCTTGGACAGGATCAGACTCAGGGCACTAACCCCTCCTGCTACTCATGATGTCGCAGCTACGCTCTGTTCTTAGCATACTAGTTTGATCAGAGCTAGTACATCTCAAAGTGTAGATGTACCCTTAGACAGCTGGAATGTTGCTCATTGTATCCGATGTGAAAGTAACATAAAGTGTCACTGGAGTCCCATGCACCTAGGGCTCCAACGATCAGTGTGTGTGTTTGGACCTGGTAACCCTTAGCTCTCAAGGTTTCAGCCAGAGGGGTGGATTTCTCCACCTTTCGAGCAGTAGTTCTTTTGCAGAAAAACAAGCACTAAAACGATATGTGCAGCTCAAAACTGTTGCAGCATTACTCCTTGCAGTTCCTGTTTCTGCTTTCCTGCCTCCTAGTGTATGTCTACACTTGAAGCCAGGGGTGTGAGTCTCAGCTGAAAGGAGACATATCTCCACTAGCTCGGACAGAGTTAGCATGCTAAAAATAGAGCATAGCCACAGCAGCACAAGCAGCAGGAGGGTTAGCTCCCCTGAGTACATGCCTACCATCTTGGATGGGTCCTGGTGGTTAGCCCGTCCCATCACTTGCACTGCTGCAGCCATGCTATCTTCAGTGCACTAACTAGATCAGAGCTAGCATGGGTATGTCTCCTCAAGCTGAGAATCACATCCTCTAGCTCCAAGTGTAGACATACCAGTAGCCCTGATACTCAACAGATTAAAGTCTAAATACAACAAGAGTTATCCTCTCATTGAACACTACATAGTGATTTTAGGGTAAATTTTTATGGCACTGACTTCTAGGCCCATGTTTTGAGATCCATCTGGATAAATAATGGCATTACTCATAGGCACTTTGAAATTACATCACCTTGCTGAGTCACATTTTAATATCTATCAATCCCTCTGATGTGCAATCTTGCTTTGAGTAAATGTCATCCGTGAGAAATTGCACTTATTGGATGAGCATCAATAAAGTCTTAAAATTAAATAACCATATAATAATGATGATTATGGTAGTTCAACACACAGTTCCTTAAATGTGAATTTTCATAAGTGACAGAGTTTACAAAAAAAAAAAGCCATCCAAAGCTCAATGGATCAATAGGGCATGTTTGTAAATATTTTAAAGTACTGATTGAATACAGTAGTTTCATTTCTAAATTACATGGTGCCTTTTGCAAAATAATTCCGCAAAACAGAATCTTCCTGTTAAATATCAATTTTAATTGATACGTGTTAATTGATAACTTTTTGTTATTGGTCTATGTATTCTGTATTTTCTTTTAACAGTAGTTCATGGTGCCTAATTACTCAGATTTGCAAAAGTATTAACTGTAAAACTGTAGTTCTCAACAAGAATCATTTTTTAAAGTTTGTAATTTCATGTGTCTTGTCACTGTCATTGTATATGAGTTTTGGAAGCAGTGAAAGAGGCCAGAGAGCAGATTTCCCAAGTACTATAAGTGTCTTTTCTAATTAAAATGAAGTTTACATTGCTGATGCAGCCAGTAAAGTGGTATTCCTTGGAAAAATCACATTTGACAAAATGTCTGGTACCAGGAGCTACTAAATCAGATTACATTTAAAATAGAATAATTTGTTCTTTGCTACTATGAATCACATGAGTGTCTGAAAAGGCTAAATTAATTTGAAGGGATCTTGGAACTGCCAATTAGGCAGCTTTCTGATATGCCAGCAAGTGACTTGCTCTTTAAGCAGAGCTAGACTCATTCAGAGTTTTCCTGATTGGTAGACTGAAGACACTGGGGACAGAGGAGAAGATTTTAACATAAAATTCCAGTGGTATGAACAATTTAAAGATCAAAAGAGTTTTTTTATGTTCATACAATTTTGGTTTTGGATTGAATCCTCTTTATTTAATCAAATCGGTAGTTCCTTTATTTGACAAAACTTTTCTTTGTTTCAGTATGACACTAAACAGCTGCAACACTACTAAAAATATTCCAGATCAGATTGTGATCCAGTTGCTCACCTTGGGCCTACTCATGTGATTAGCTGCACACCAGTGCATAAAATGGGATAAAATAGGCCCACTTCACCCACTCTACCGGAGCATAAGGGAGCACTTAAATTGATCGAACTTTCTCAGCAGGGAACTGTGGGGCAAAAACCAGTAATTTTAATGGTTGGACACCAAGTAATTTTATTTTAAAAGCTACTAAATAATATTTAGTTTAGAGAAACATGAAATGACAGGCCAGCTCTTTCTAATTGTTTCTCTTACTGCCAACTAAGTGGTATGGCTTCCGCTATTTTAGTCAGAGGGGTTCCACTATCTATCTTTGAGGAGACCATGATCGAAGCCAAGTAAAACAATTACAATTGCTAGCCTGGCTATTTCAGTTTAAAGAAATGAAAAGAAAACATTAAACCAACACAAATGATAAACTGGTTACTTCGGTCACAATCTCGTCTGTACATCTTTATCTGGAGAACTTTTAACAGAGATTACACCATTGAAAGTGCACCTGTCACTTTTCTCTTGCAAAGGTGACACCAAGGTCTTATTTCCCAAAATTATTGTGACGCTAACTGCCTTAGAAATCTAAGATATACTAAGGTTTATAGCTGAGCAAAAGAACTTTGTTTAAGGAAAGTTGGATCCTGTTGATTGTTAATAATAAGATAGTTTATAACTGGGCAAGGTAGGCAATCTTAACTAAACCATATGAAATTGAAGAAAATATTTCAATTACTTAGAAGAATCCGTTTAAGGAGCTGTCTTGCAACAAGCCAAATATGAATATTAAGAATCTTAAATCCAATTAAATGTCACTGTTTCTCTCTGTACTAATGTTTAGCCCTTGTCTCCTCTCCAGGAATACACGATCTAACCACTTGTTAATTAACAGGAGAAACTGTTAGTATTTTAAGTCATTAAATCATTACAAGAGTTTTAAATTAGTCTTCTCTCACTAAGCCATGTGGAAGTTTTGGAGAGGTTTTCCTGGGGTTGGTTTCTTTTTGAGTCTTCTCTGGTTTTCTTAGCTGGCTGCAGCATCTTCCTTGTAAAGAAGAATAGAATGAGTTGCGGTATGCTTCACTTCAGAGGGTTTGGGGGTTTTTTTTATTATTATTATTATTTTTATTTCCATGATAGTGTACGAAAACACAGTTTTCCATTCTTGTTTAGATTCAAAGTGGCTTGCTGTCACTCTTTCATTGTCTCCATGCTTTCAGGGTTTACTGAGGTGACATCTTCAGCTCCTGAATATGTGGTCTGCCTTTACTTGACTTTGTTTTTTCCTGTGGTGAGAAAGTCTGAGAACTTTCAAAGTTAGGTTAATTCTCTTCTTATTTAGTCCATTTGCTGAGATTCTTTCACTTTTCTTAGTTTGACAGAAAATGAAGTTCTGTCTTCCAAAATGTGCAAACACTCCTATTCCTCATCTATTTCTCCAAAGTCTTTTTAAATTAAATAACCCTTACAAAGTCTTTAAGCTTAAATAATTAAAAAGTTGTTGATTCTGATAACAGTTTTTTAGAGATGATTCTTGTCGTCTGGAGTTGGGTCAGGGTTTGCTTGTGCATGCCAGTAATATTCCTCATTAATATAAAAACTCTATACTTAAATGGCTTCTGACATTACTTAGTTTAGCATCAAATGACCTTGTTATATTTGTACATAAAACATCTTACTTTTCATATAACAACTATATGAGTTAGTGAATGAAGGCTTGCATTTTGATACAAAATATTTGCAAATATACATCTCAGAAGAAGTTTATGCATCCTAAGCATTTGAGAAACAGCAATGGTTTTCTCCTTTAAATGCTTGCAGTTGCTGAGGGTCACGTCATGTTGCTGCAGCAGCTGAACAGGGCCTGGGGCCATGTGTCTCTGGGCAGCCCTGCTGGGGCTGAGTGGTCTGTTGCCAGGGCTGCCACAGGAGTGCACTGCTCCCCGTGTCCTGCTGCACCCCTCCTCCTCCGCCTGCTTCAGTTGGGGTGAGGGGAAGGGCTTGTGGGGCTTCAACTATGGGTATGCCCAGTAGGTGCCCAATTCAGGAACTAATTTGAGGGTGCCAGGTGGAGTGCACACATGAGGAACTATTTCATTTTAAATAGGCCCCAAATGCCTTCCAAAAAATGATGTCATTGATTCTGAAGAATCAACTTGGAGTTCAGTGCTATTTCAATGATATTATTGGGTTTGGAAATACTACTGAGGAGCATGACAATAACCTGCAGTCTGTACTAAACCGCATCAGCAAAGCAGGCCTCAAGCTCAATAGGTCCAAATGCAAATTTAGACAAACTGAACTCTCCTTTCCGGGGCATACAATTTCACAGGCTGGACTAAAACCTGATCCAGATCATTTCCTGGTAATTTCAAATGCTCCTCCTCCAACAGATTTGCAAACCTTATGTTCTTCTTGGGTCTTACCTCCTGGTATGCAAAATTCATTCCCAATTATGCTTCTGTCATTGAACTGTTACGAGAATTACTATGGAGAAGTACAACCTTAGTGCGGACAATGGATGCACAAGCTAGTTTCGAAACGGTGAAAGACTTGATTGTACATAGTCCAGTACATGCACTATTCATTCCCGCATTGCCCACAATTGTAAATACTGATGCTTCTGATTATGGACTTGGGGCTGTCCTCACACAACTTCATGAGGACAACACAGAGAGGACTGTTGCATTTGCTTCAAGGACACTAAGTAATGCTGAGAGAAAATATTCTACAGTCAAAAAAGAAGCACTTGCTTGTGTCTGGGCTACTGAAAAATGGAGAACTTACCTGTGGGGCTGCACATTCAAGTTGCGCACAAACCACAGTCCTTTGACAACGTTGCTCACCACAAAAGGACTGGGAAGAGCAGGATATGGTATTGCTAGATGGTCTGCAAGACTACTCTCTATCAATTATGAACTGGAATATAAGCCTCAAAACAAAAATATGGTAGCTGATTGCCTTTCTCACCTGCCTTTGCCTTCACCAGATGGTCCACCGGAGGATGAGGATGTAGTAGTTGCGCTTATTACAAGCACTCTTACTGCAGTTATAAGAGAACAGTTTCAAGCTGTTTGTTCAGCGTGTCCAATTCAACAAAAATTACAGGACTTTCTGACAAAGAGATGGCCCAGTAACCCTAAAAACCTTGACACAGTTTTGCTGCCTTATTTTAGAGTTCAAGATGAACTTTCTTTGCTCGATGGCTGTGTGCTATGAGGTACACACCGGCTACTTGTGCCAGAATAATTACAGTCAAAACTCATACTCCTGGCACACGATACTCATCAAGGAATTGTCAGAACCCAACAACGACTGTGGGATCTGTATTGGTGGCCAGGGATGGACTCTCAAACTGAAGCACTCATAAAATCCTGTGTCACTTGCCAAATGCATGATAACACAGCTGTGACATGTACCTCTCCATTACAACCTGTTCCTCTTCTTTAATCTGCATGCGAAAAAGTGGCGATTGACATTGTAGGACCCTTGGATACTGCTCCAGTTGACTGTCATTATGCCATCACTTTAATAGACTATTTCAGTAAATGGCCTGAAGTAGCATTTACATCACAAATCTCTTCTGCTACAGTAATTAAGTTCCTCTCTTCAGTTTTTAGCAGGGAAGGTAACCCCAAAGAACTGGTTTCAGATAATGGCAGTCAGTTTACTTCCCTGGAGTTTGAAACTTTTCTAGCAGAGAGGAACATTTTACACAGAAGGTCATCCCTATATTACCCTCAAGCCAACAGGGAAATCGAACGGTTTAACAGAAGTTTGAAAAAGAGTTTGCAAATGGCTAAAATGGAAGGGTGATTTTAGATATCCTTCACCACTGATTTCTTGCAGCATACCGGACTACATGACATGTCACAACACAAAGATCACCTACAGAGTTACTGCATGGGAAACAGATGAATACTAAACTGAACGTTGCTGGATTGTTAAAGGCACGACCTGAGGCCCCAGCCGAGGATGATGTGAGAAAAACAGTTGAACAGAACCAAGCAAAGTATAAGGCTTTCACAGAAAAGCGGCAGGATGCTAAGGAACCAAAGTTTGAGAGCGGTTCCTTCGTTAGAATGCGAAAACCTGAAATTTTACGCAGAGGGTACCATAAATTCACAGCTCCTCTTAAATTCATAAAGAAAAAGGGACCTTACACCTATCGACTTTCTGATGGGTGGGTATGGAAGGCTTCTTGTCTTGCATCTGCCTATGCACCAAGAGGAGATTATGCCAACACCCAGTCTGCATTGGATGACTTCACAGAAGTATCAACACAACAAGACATTGCACTGGAACCGGGGTTTGAGAGACGGCCTGTCAGACCCAGATGACCACCTGTCTGGACTGAAGACTATGTTATGTAGTATCTACAGTGTTTTCAGTGTGCTATTTCTGCCAACAGTATAATGTCTTGTTTCCTATTTGTTCCTGTGGTTAGAACAACAATGTTTATTTTAATTGGGAGGGTTTCTTAAGAGAGGAGGGAATGCAGTGTTTAGATGTTGCTTATAATTATTGGAAGTGGGAGCACTGGCTGTTGGGAGTCTGAAAGGACAGGAAATGGGAAGGAGAGGGGATGAGTTGAAGGGGCAGAGTGAGAGTTACAGAGGGTGCAGCAGCACCTTGGTAAAGAGGTTTCCACTTTAAAAATAAAGTCCTGTTGAAGTTTGTTAGTACCTTGCCTGGTTGATACAACACCTCATTAGCAATAACCCCTCACTTGGTAAGGCAAATCCCATCTTTTCATGTGCTGTAATATATATATTGCTTACTGTTTGTCACTCAATGCATCTGATTAAGTGGGGGTTTAGCCCCCAAAAGCTTATGCCCAAATACATTTATTAGTCTCTAAGGTGCCACAAGAGCTCTTCATTGTTTTTGCTGATACAGACTAACACAACTACCATCCTGAAACCTGAAGAGACATTGAGACTTCCATGTATTTTTGCTGGCAAACCTTGATATTTCCTTTAGTATCAGAGTAATGTTGCACGCCTGCCCTCAGAAAGACACTGGCCTAGTGAACTGAGAAATATGCAGTAATCTGCTATATTTCCTACTATGATATTTTGATCAGTGTAGAACAGTTATGAAATAGAGAAATAGTCTACAGAGTGTGGGAGGGTCATTTTTTAAGGAATGCACTTTTAATAAAAGTGTTTCCCTATCTTTGTAAAGTGCTTTGTAAAGTGTTCTATGGATGAACGGGTCAATACTAGGGTGACCAGATGTCCCAATTTTAAAGAGACAGTCCCAATTTTTGAACATTTTTCTCATATTGGCTCCTATTACCCACTCCCCACCCCATGTCCTGATTTTTCACATTTGCTGTCTGGTCACTCTAGTCAATAAAGAGTGCTAAGAGTTACTGATTACTGCTAAAACTGACAAGACATTAGGTTGTTTCCTTATAATTCTGAGTACTAAGAAGTAAGTTAACATCACTCACTAACTAAATAGATTACATTTGTTTCCTTTACTATAAAGTACTTGTACAAATTTCCTATTGTTTCTTCTTGTATTCTGAGTATCATCTTACCTGTAGCAAAGTGTCTCGATAGTGTTAACTTGGTTACCTAGAATATTGTGGGATGAAGCCCTGCTCCACCCCCTCTTACTTCCTGTTTTGTAAGTGGGTATCTCTCCCCTCCTTTTTGTCCCCCCCTCCACACACACACATACACTGTGGTGCTGCAGGTGAATAAAGCAGCAAGTTCCCACCCTGCAGAACTGTGAGTAGAGAGTTTGTTTTTGCTGAACTGAATGGTCCCTGTACAAAATTACCTAACTATATTCACAATGGGATAAAGAGACAAATGTACTTTTAGATCCAAATTAAACCCCAAAGAAGCACTGCTGAATAGGGAAGAGGCACGGGTTCTGGTGGTAGGAATCAGAGGTCAACAATAACTAGACAAAAGGCTATGGCATGAAATGGGGAAGAGGCCCAAACAAGGGCCATAATGAAGGCAAGGCAGAATTGTTCTGTTCTTGAGTCTGAGAAGAAGGCATGTGTATCTGGTGCAGAAAGAGAAAAGGATGAAAGAATATTTGTTCTTTGGTCCAGGCTACAATTTTCATTTGGGTTAGTTGATGTCAAAACACAATTAGAAATTGTGAGACAGACTGGCCTCAGAGGATAAGTCCTAAACTTGCAAACCACTCCAGTGCACAGAGAAAATCCCACTCAAGTACAGAGATTCCAATAGGTCAAGGTGTTCCTTCCATGCCATTTTATGCTTTCATAGAACCATAGAGCCCTAGGGTCAGAAGGGACTGCAAGGATCATCTAGTCTAACACCCTGCCAAGATTCAGGATTTGTTGTGTCTAAAATTATGCTTTCATTATGTTCACTGGATTATTTGTATACCGGCCTTTTACCTTTTTCATTATATTGTCTGTGTACTTGTAGAATGATTAAAGATGAGCAACACAGATCAAATTAAAAATATTTTAGGTGAACTTTCTAGAAGCTTAATTAGTCAGAAATTGTCTCTGTTCTCTGTGGCCCTGAGCCTGCGAAAGCTTACGCGTTTTAGTAACTCTGCTCATCTGATGAGTTTTATTGGAGACAATGGAACTGCCTAGGTGAGTAAGGTTACTCGTGTGATTTCAGGAGCTGGCACTATAAATGTGGATAAACCAGGGCTGAGTTTAGCTAGTGTAAGTGAAGGCAACTTCTTTTTTTTTAAGTCAATGGGAGTTGTCTCTTGCTGCTTCTAGGGCTGAATTCAGCCCACTATGTTCAAGGAATTGATATGTTCTGACTAGCTCAAAAATATAATTAACAGTTGAAAGGGAATTGTAAAGGAATTTATAATTTAGACTATTAGCAAGAGCAATTTGACCTTAGCAGTTGGCTCCGAGTGATTTGCTTGACAATTCAATTTGAAGATAAAACACTTCTAGCAAATATAATCCCAGAGTAAAATATTTCAAAAAATTACTCTGATTTTGATACCATTACATTGTTTAGGATATATTTTTATATAGATTATTAGGGTTAGAAGGGACCTCAAGAGATCATCCAGTCCAACCCCCTGCTCAAAGCAGGACCAATCCCCAAAGGGCCCCCTCAAGAATTAAGCTCACAGCCCTGAGTTTAGCAGGCCAATGCTTAAACCACTGAGCTATCCCTCCCTATCCTTGTACTTAATAGTACAAAGTTTTAACAGGCTTGTATCCCCCACAAAAAAGGCTCAGTTAAGTAATTATAACCCTTATACAAAACACATATCAAGATCATTACAGTTAAAAAGAATAACTAAGCATTAAAAAGTATTGAAATTATCAGGTAATTTAATTTTAAATTAAATATTAGATTACCCTTACAGTTCATGCATGTGATTAAAGATATAGTGACGTGAAATTTCACCTTACACATTTCAACAACAAATGTAACACCTAAGACTCTAGAATTACTGCATCTACACAGGGAAGTGAGAGCATTTGATGGTACCCAGACAGCCTGCAGAATTTAGCAGCTCCACTTTGCTACTGGTAGGCAGAAGCAGTTCCTCACTAGACTGAACTCCTTAAAAGCAAAATGAATTGCATTTTAGCAATTTTAAGTGCATCAAGTTCTGCTGACGCTTGAAGTGCTAAACTGATTGAATTGCAAGCTGATTTACTTGTACAAATATAAAATATTTAGCAGTTCAATAGGGTCAGGACCATCATTAACTATCAGTGCCCTATAGAAATGCGTTACCTGATTCATTTCAATAGCCACAGCTCTATCAGGTAAACACAGGTGCACCTCTATAGAGAAGCACCAACCAGTCTTCACGGGTCCTCAAAAATCAGTCTGAGCTATGCAAGATAAAACTACCCTGAATTAAGATTCCTGGGAGAAATCCAACTCCCTCTTCCTTGATTACTGACATAAAGGGATTCTCTCACTCCCTGCATGAGTGTAAACTCAGTGCTGTTCATAGCAATGCTTGTGAAAGTTTGCAGTGTATGAATGATCTTATTTTTATACAAGATTTAAGCCTAATTTTGAAGCCAAACATTGTTTTATCTCAGTGACTGGGCACACAGACTATCCCATATTAAGTAAATAGAATTTTACATGAGCAGAGATGTGAGACAATTCTCTTTGAGAAAAAGAAAAATATATATAAATTGCAGCCAGCTTACATTTTTTTCTGACTTTTTAACTGGTGTCTTGCAGTATCTTTGAAAGAGTTTCTATTCTCAATGACACTTCACTGAGAATGAGAAATCTTTCCCTATTTACTTTAATAAGGGGGACAGCTTTTATAACAGCATCTGTTAGATTATTTATATTATCATCTTCTCCATACTGACCTCTAGTTTAAGGATGGTGGTAGAAATAATGGACTGGTATTTTGATTTCATGTATTTTTGTAGCACTGTCTTGAAAAAAAAGAAAAACAAAGAAAATAAAAAAACGAACTTCCTGAACAAAGGCACAGCTCCTGCCTACACATATCCAAAATAAAATGGAATTGTGAGCTCCCTACATAGACCCCGTAAAATTGGTTTGCTTTTGTAGCAGTTCCCTTATCCACAATGAGGGGTGTTCTGCTTCCAGCCCTGAAAACAAGGCACTCAGAAGCTAATTGATAAATGGGGTCACAGAAACACAGAGAACTGAGCCTCAAATCCTGCAGCAGGTCAGCTACAGAACCAGGAAACTACCTAGGACTGAAATCCTAGGTAGTTGAAGTGCTATTAAAATCAATGGAAGTTTAGCCAGTGACTTCCGTGGGTCCAGGATTTCCCCCCATGTGTTTGGACTTGCTGTATCCACTGGACTATGTTTGTTTACATGACTGAGTTATGGGAATGAGTAAGCAAACCATTTTGTTTCTGTAATCTATGATCCTCCTTTCTCCACACCCTTTCCTCATTCCTAGTGCATATTATAACTTCACTTGTCTACTAAGACCATCATTTACACCCCAGTTCTGCAAGTAGATTGCTGAACACAAGCTCCTGTGGGTATGACTACACTGCAACTGGGATATGGGACTCCCAGCACAGGTAGACAGACTCATTCTGGCTCACTTCAAACTAGCAAGTTAACACAATCAGTGGGGATGTTGCAGCACAGCCAGCGGCTTGGATTAGCCACCCAAGTCTGCCTCTCTGATCACTTGGGTCCTAGCACAAGCAGCTAGCCCATGCCACCACTTAGGCCACAATGTTCACATTTTTATATTTTTAGCACACGCTCAAGCTGAGCTAGCACGAGCCTGTCAGTCCACTTTGGGAATTGTACTTCTCAGCTATACCCTGTGCTTTCAATGGGACTTCACATGCATTTGGGTCCCTTTGCTAATGCATTCACTTGCAAAACTGGGACCTTGGGCTGTGAACTTTTTAGGGAAAGGACTTATTTTCTCTGAAACATCTAGCATATTTGTGGGTGAGATAAAAGAAATATTTTCTCACTCTGTTAAAAAGTAGGTAAACATCAAATTCTGAAGAACATTTAGCCTCCATACAAAAATGCCACATAGATATGCAGTTATAACAAGAGCTTTTTATATGCTACTTATACAGTAAATAGAAAGTATGCATAGTAAACAAGCTTCTCTTCCAAACACAGATCTTGGGACATAATGCCTCCCAAATCATGTAGGTGATATTGATTTGAAAGCAGATGTGTCATGAAACTGACATGGACTGGTCAAAGGAATTGTTTGAATTTTTCTGTTATAAAATGGATTAAATCCCTTTCCCCTTTGTTATTTCCTGTGAGGAGAAAGATGTTGACTCGTAACCCAGCAGTTAATGCTTATTTGATCAAAGGTTCATGTTACCATGACAGCACAGTGGAACCAGTCTTTCCTGTGAAAGACGAATGAAGTGTTCAGGACTGGAGGATGCCTTTTAAAAATTCTAAGTTTAGCTCAAGTAATTTATCATTATCCTCACCACTTGTTAAGATTTTGTTGGCATTCTACTAAATGCATTAAAGGGAATGGTTTCCTGCCATCTAGTGTAAAGTAGTATTGGTGCTGAGAAAAAGAAAGGAAACTCTGACACATGTGAACTGATGACTGCGTGACATTTCATGACTGTCAAATTAATAACTTTCACTTATTAATTTCTCATTGAATAGCACTTTTGTGTGAGTCACTTCCAATTTGTAGTTTGAACTGGATAACCTATACATTTCTGGTGGTAAAGGTTGTCTATTCTCGTCAATGGTGGGTGACTTTTGATGTGAGAAGAAAAGACTTAAAATATTCTGAGTGATAGCTAATTATGTCCATTCTCCTCTCACATTTTACACACAGGTGAGCGTGTGGATTCGGAATGGTATAGAAATATGATTTACCATGTGAAATGATTAAGCTAGCACATTATTTATTAATTACATCCCATAACATAAAGGGTCCCTCAGCAACATAGTTATTATTTCCACTTAACAAAAGAAAAACACATTACTGAAGAAACTGTTCAGTACAATTCTTAAGAGAAAAAGCTTCTAGAATAAATTTCTCCTCTCTTCCTTTCCTCTCCCCTCCCCCCACTCCACCCAAACCGTAATCTAGAAGGAATGCACTTCTTATTTTAGAGGGGAAATATTATCAGCTTGCTGGACAGGTACAGATCCTCTTGCTCTCATATCTCCAATGTGACTATTCTGTAGTGGTAAGGTGTTATTTTGATGCATCAGAAACCATGAAGAGATTAGCTTTTATGGTTCTGATTCATTTCATTGGAGATGTGAAACAATACTAGTCTTTTATTCTTAGCTACAGTATATTTAAGATCTTTGCTGTAGGGATTGTGCCATAATCCATAGCCCAAAAAAGGAACATTGGCATGCTGGAAAAGTGTGCCTCCCATAGTTAAGCCAACACATTCATTTTTCAGCAGGTTGTGTTCATATCCCATATGCTGCTATTTTCATAGCCTGATAGCATGTTGGAAACCAAGAAACAGTACAGGTCCTATGGGCTGCTTTGATTAATGACAACCTTTTTTCTAAAGTGGCTATGTCTTCATTTCTTTTCTCAAAGCAACAGAATGAAAAACAACCTAATCAACTGGGGTTTATAGCAATATTTTACTGCAAGATACTTTCTGGAGATTAAAGTGTGGTAAATTTAGAAGTATTTTACACTGCCTTTATAGTGCAGACAGTCAGTCAAAATTAGGAAATTACTAATCCAGACACTGCGAGCACTAATAATGAAAGATGGGCTTTGAACCAAAAGCCCAAATTCCTTAGCTGAACTTGTGCGTAGAGTTCTGAATTTGCACCAAGATCAAGATTTGAATTTCCTGGCTGGTTTCTTTCTATATAACAGTCTGATCAAAACCCTGGATCCAAAACTCCAGAAGGAATTCTAGATCTTCAACCTGCTGCTTAGACTCATCTCTGTTACTAACATTTGTAGTTTTGCAAATTAAATGGATAGGAATAAATTAAACTTCTGACTTTAGGACATGAGAAGATAAATCAGGGGACCAAGAAGAAATTCTTTCCCACTACCACCATGTGTAACATTGCATAATTGTCGTGTACTATAGGGAAGGGATGTTGCCTTTATCTAAAGCTGAACATTGCTGAATGTATGTTGAATTATATGGACCAACCATTTAATCTGCAACAGAAATTTACAGGATCCGAGGAAAGCAATTTTGATTAGTATCTATGAGATGCATGTACCAGTGAAGCCAGTTCTAACTCCTTTAAGAACAGGTGATCCCAAAGCTCAGACACTGATGCCATTCAAACTTCCTGGGTTTGAAAGCAATGAAGAATAAATCACTTTCCCTGACTCAGGCAAGATTTTGTGTATGTGACAGGCATATTAAAAAAATATATATATCTCATTTGTGCTGTGACCACTACAGAATTCTTCTTCCTCTGCATTTCAGTTTTGAGAAGAATAACGAACTGTTGGGGGACCAAAAAATTATAAAAGGTATACAGAGACAAAAAGAAGGACTGAACAAAGGAATATGGGGAAGGGGGGATGGGTGACAGGATGAAAATCTAACTAAAGGGGAAAGATTAAAAACTGAGGGGAAAAGTTTTCAAATATTTTAGAATTAAGAAACAAAAATAGAAAATATAACCACAATGCCAAGATCAGAAACAGAGATCAGTGGTGATGAAACACTAAAAGGAAAAGATGTTAGGAAGAAAAGTTAAAACAGAAATGAAAAGAAATATAGGGAAAGTGTGCTGGAACTGACTTAAAACCAAAGCCAGAGAAATGCTGTCTAGAGGGAGAATTTGTGCTTGCTTTCCTGAAATTTTTCCCGTCTTCAAATGGATACATCCACAGATCCTCAGTGTATAGATTGTTCCCTGGGTCCTCACCTGTCTGCAGCAGAAGGGAGCAGAATCAAAATTAATTGGATGGCTGATGAGGGATTAGGCCCCATCTTCTGGAGACCCCATCAGTTTTGAGATGTTTCCAAAGCTTACCCTTCCGGACTGTGAAACAGAAAATGAATCTCATCCTGCATCAGCACCTTGCAAAAATAATACTCAGAAAGAGAATATTATGAACAACAAGAAAAAGTTAACTACTGCAGAGAATTTTAACCCTAAAAACCATCCTTTTTAGTGGATGGCCCAATTTGTGGACTTGTCCCTTTGAAAAGGGGGAAATTTTCAGGTAAACCACCACAAATTCTCCAAATTCTGTCTCGGGGTAGGTCCGCAGATCATCAGTGAAAGATTTTTCTCAACAGTCACAAAATTCCTAGTGAGGGAATGAAATGATGTCACTGAGGGATAGGATTCCCTTATTCTGAGGAGTCACTGCAGTGTGCAGTACCTGCCTATGAAAGGCTGCATTGGCTGAAGATCATCTGTCTTATAAACTTGGTAAATGTTTGCAGGGACGACCAAATTGCAGTTTTGTAGATTTCCTCATAAGGGACCTGCCTCTTCTCAGACCATGATGCTGCCACCACACACACTAAAGTTTGGGGTCCTTTTGCTATTTACGCCTCAGCAATGCACCAGCATACCCATTGTGACACTGATGATTTAGGTTAGGGATCAGCAACCTTTGGCAGGTGGCTCGCCAGAATAAGTGTCCTGGTGGGCTGGGCCAGTTTGTTTACATGCTACGTCCGCAGGTTCGGCCGATCGCGGCTCCCACTGGCCGCGGTTTGCCACTCCAGACCAATGGGGGCGGCAGGAAGCGGTGCAGGCCGAGGGATGTGCTGGCTGCTGCTTCTCGCTGCCCCCATTGGCCTGGAGTGGCAAACCACAGCCAGTGGGAGCTGTGATCAGCCAAACCTGCGGCCGCAGCAGGTAAACAAACGGGCCCAGCCCACCAGGGCACTTACCCTGGCAAGCCGCGTGCCAAAGGTTGCCAATCCCTGATTTAGATGCTTTAGCACCTCTTTTTTTCTTGGCTGAAATAAGACCAGGAAGGCTGCTGTTTTTCTTATGCTTTCAGTTCTTTACAGGTAACATTTTAATGCTCACCTTACATCGAGCAAATGCCATAGCTTCTCCTTTGGGTGAGAAAGATTTGAAAAAAAAGAAGGCAATGTGATCAGTTGTGCTCAATGAAAACATTGAATTACTTTTGGAATAAAGTGGGATCTGTTTTCAAAACCACCTTAGCTTTGTGAAGGACACGAGAATGGATCACCTGACAAATCTCCCAACAAGTTGCCCAGCTCTCCCTTCTTCCTGAAGAGAGAGTGCTCAGACAAGTCATTTTGATAGTCAGATAAAATGACTTCACTGATTCAGAGGGTTCCTGCGTAAAGGCACTGAGCACAATGTTCAAATCCCAAGACTGAGCTCCATGCTGTTTAGGAGGATGCAAGAGCCGAACTTCTCTAACGAAGCAATGTTTGTGAGAAATACACAGATTTTCTGGATACACTCAACATTGCAGACAGTGCAGAAATGTCAAAATCATTGTCTAAAATCTTCAGAACTTGAGAGACTTTGGCTACATGACATTGAATATGTCTCTTTCTACACAAAGCTTTGAATTTAGACCAGCTCCTTAAGTAAGCCCTGTCTGATGTTTTCTCCCCTAGATCTTAACTGAGTGTCAATGAGAGCCACAGCATACCTTGGCATTCTAGAAAGTTTCTTTCAAATTCCAAGCTACTAGATTTTAACTGGCTTGGATCCTGATGAAGAACTGAACCCTGGGATAACAAATCTGGCCTCAGAGTCAGGAACAATGGTGATTCCACTGACATGTTCAAGAAGTTGGTAAACCAAGGCTCCTTGGGCCAGTGAGGGACACTAATATCACTTCTGCTTCATCCTTTCTAATTTCATGTATTATCCTGGTGATGATGGGCCCTGAGGGAAAAGCACAAAGTAAGCCCTTTGGCCACTTGACCAATAGGGCATCTACACCTCGGGCTCCTGGATTCCTTTTTCCTGCCAAGTACGAGTGAACTTTCTGGTTTGCCTTAGATGCAAACACATGCAGAATGAGAACTCCAAAATTTTTGATGATCAATTGGAAGAATTAATTATGAAGACTCCGTTTCACCTGACTGATTTTTTTTTTCCTTCTGCCTAGTCAGTCAGCCTCTGCTTTTCTGGTGCCATAGATGGGCCTTTGCCTATTTCATTAATGATGATGCATTTTGTAGATCCCTTGACCCCATATTCTCCTATTGGTTTACATACACCATGACTAAAATGTCTGTCATTACAACATATGACTGTTTGGCAACACTAGGGTCAGTTGTTGAAGAGCATACTTTATTGCCCTCAGCTCTAGAAAATGCATGCTTTTTCTTTCAGAGAAGTACTATACCCTGAGCCTCCAACTTCTCAGAGAATGCCGCCCATCCTTCTAGACTGGTGTCAGTTATGATACACCTCTCTTGCTCTGCCCTGGCCATCCCTCCCTGGGATCTCTTTGGACTCATCCATCAATCCAGGGATTTCAGCACAAGTGACAGAATGTTCCTTCCCTGCCATTTTCTCATTTTTCCATCTGTGAACAACAGGAAACTGGAGAATCCTCATGTACATGCTTGCCCAGAGCACTGTTCTTGTGCAGGATGTGATCATCCCTAGATCGCCAATAGGGTGCCTACTAACCTCCTGGAACACCTTCTTAGGAGAGTAACTGGTGGTCTGATCTTGTCCCATCTTTCATCGACAGATTTTGTGCGCTTCTGTGTCTATAAATATTTCTCCATTTTGGGCAGGGACTGTCTGTCTGTTTCATGTGAGTATTGTCCTAAGTTAATGCTGCTGACAAGAAAAAAAAATTGAAGCTTTTGAAATGTGGTGCTGGGCAAGACTTCTGCATATCTCCTGGATGGGAAAAATAAATGTCTATATTAGGAATATTATTGGAGAGAAGCAGACCCTGATGTTAGAAATCAAAACACAGATTTCTGTACTTTAGTTATATTAGGCATAGAGATGGAAATAACCCTGAGAAAGTTATTATGGAAGGAATGGTGGAGGGTCATCTTAGTAGGAGATGATCAGTGAGAAGGATCACTGGAAGGTCAGCTGCTGAGTGCTCAAAGTTAGCAATGGATTGCTTCTGAAAATTCTGCTATGATGTCACCAATTTTCAGACATAAATTAATAGATTTGTGATGTTTTGGGGATCACCCAGACTGGCCTCAGAAACAACCCTAACATTATAATCAAAGAGGCTGATAAAGGAGGTGCTGTTGCCATCATGAATAGGTCTGAATACCAAAAGGAGGCTGCCAGACAAATTCTACAGGCCACTTCCCTCAGATCCCACTGAGGAATACACTAAGAAACTGCACCATCTACTCAGGACACTCCCTACACTAACACAGGAACAGATCAACATACCCTTAGCGCCCCGACCAGGGTTATTCTATCTACTACCCAAGATCCACAAACCTGGAAATCCTGGACACCCCATCATCTCTGGAATCGGCCCTCTCACTGATTAACTCTCAGGATATGTAGACTCTCTATTCAGACCCTACTCCACCAGCACTCCCAGCTATCTCCGTGACACCACTGATTTCTTGAGGAAACTACAATGCATTGGTGATCTTCCAGAAAACACCATCCTAGCCACCATGGATGTGGAGGCTTTCTACACAAATATCCCACACACAGATGGAATACAAGCTGTCAGGAATGGTATTCTTGATGATGCCATAGAACAACTGGTTGCTGAGCTCTGTGACTTAATCCTCATGCACAATTATTTCAAATTTGATGACAATATATACCTTCACACCAGTGGCACTGCTATGGGCACCTGCATGGCTCCACAAAATGCCAACATTTTTATGGCTGACCTGGAACAACGCTTCCTCAGCTCTCATCCACTCACGCCCCTTCTCTACCTACACTGAGGACATCTTCATCATCTGGACCCATGAGAAGGAGACTCTGGAAGAATTCCACCATGATTTCAACAGCTTCCACCCTACCATCATACTCAGCCTGGGAGGTCCACTTCCTAGACACCATGGTACAAATAAGTGATGGTACATTAACACCACCCTATACCAAAAACTCACCAACTGCTATGCCTACCTTCATGCCTCCAGCTTCCCATCCCAGACATACCACACGATCCCTCGTCTATAGCCAAACACTGAGGTATAACTGCATCTGCTCCAACCCCTCAGACAGAAACCAACACCTACAAGATCTTCACCAAGCATTCTCAAAACTACAATACCCGCATGAGGAAATAAGGAAACAAATCAACAGAGCCAGATGTGTACCCAGAAGCCTCCTGCTGCAAGACAAGCCCAAGAAATAAACCACAGGAGTCCACTGGCCATCACCTACAATCCTCAGCTAAAACCTCTCGAACGCATCATCAGTGATCTACAACCCATCCTGGACAATGATCCCTCGCTTTCACAGGCCTTGGGAGGCAAGCCAGTCCTCGCCCACAGACAACACACCAACCTTAAGCATATTCTCACCAGCAACCACACACCGCACCATAGTAACTGTAACTTAGGAACCAATCCATGCCACAAACCTCAATGCCAACTCTGCCCATATAATTACACCAGCGACACCATCACAAGACCTAACCAAATCAGCCACAACATCACCGGTTCATTTACCTGCACGTCCATCAACGTAATATATGTCATCATGTGCCAGCAATGCTCCTCTGCTATGTACATCAGCCAAACTGGACAATCCCTACGTAAAAGGATAAATGGACGCAAGTCAGATATTAGGAATGGCACTATACAAAAACCTGTAGGAGAACA
>NC_133770.1:205674831-205779734 GCF_003597395.2 Chelonoidis abingdonii
TGCAAATTTGACACCATCAGCTCAGGATTAAACAAAGACTGTGAATGGTTTGCCAACTACAAAAGCAGTTTTTCCTCCCTTGGTGTTCACACCTCAACTGCTAGAAGAGTGCCTCATCCTCCCTGATTGAGCTAACCTCGTTATCTCTAGACAGATTCTTGCCTGCATATTTATACCTGCCCCTGGAAATTTCCACCACATGCATCTGACAAAGTGGATATTCACCCATGAAAGCTCATGCTTCAATATGTCTGTTAGTCTATAAGGTGCCACGGAACTCTTTGTTGCTTTTTCCAGACTGGTAAGGGGTTCTGTCACTACCTGCCCTGCATCATCAGGGTGCCTTGGTGTTGTGCAGCTATGGTCCAGATCCTTGAGACCAGTAGCCAGCCCACAAGGATAAGGCCTCACCCTGGTTCTCGCCAACCTAGTTACTCCTTGCAGGGTAACACCAACATCCCTTCCAGTTCTGAGTCTCCTCAAATCCGTACCCCTCATGTACTTAATTACCAGACACTCAGACCATTTCCTCGTGTTCATCACCCGCCAAAGGTGTGAAACCAGCCCCTCAGTTATCAGTTCACTTTGACACACACACTCCACACAGTTTGCACAACAGAGACCTGCTTGGGATATAAAAACAAACAGTTTATTTAATAGAAAAATCCACAGAACCAAAGATGAAATAATAATGGAAAGTATACATATACAAGTTACTCAGAAAATAAACATTAAGATGCAACCTCAGGCTTTGCATTTCCATATTAGATACAATCTATTTTCCAGTAGAAATTACCTATTGCCTTCGAACAGTTCCTAGCATACCCCCTACTGATAGAGAAGATCCAGACTTTCATGGGCAGCTTCCTCTCAGGGGCTGTCCCTTGGTTTCTAGATGGATTTCACTTCAAACCCCATCAATTTCAAAAGGGTTTGCAATTTTTTTCCCTCTTCAATCACTACAGATGTTCAAAGTGAGTAAATCCACACTAGTCTCAATGTCTTCCCATTAACTGTAAGGGCCCATCATAGTTTTTCCTGGGTTGTACACTGGATCATTACTTGAATCTGTTTTTGTGTAAATATCTGACTTGGGAGGTGCCTTTCCCTGCCTGATCACCCACAACCCTGCTGTGAGATGGAGCCAAAGTTTATGAGCACAATTCTCTATATGTATACATTTGTAACGATAGCCTGTACACATATTTTATAATGATGAAGTTTAGAACATTACAAGCATTCATAAAAGACTTTACTAATATATTTTTTACAGTAAAGTAACATTGTATACAGTCCGTTGATTTAGCTGCTTATTTGGAGGTGGGGGTGTTAAACCTTCTGTTATCCCTTTGGGGTGTCAGAACCCTGATTATCAGAGGATTTATTTACTTATAATCCAAAGTACAGTGGAGCCCTGATCGGAGTCTCCTGGCGCTATTGTAATGCTGATTATTAGCAGTATGGCCAGGCTTTTCAAAGTTGTTGAGACACTCCAACTCCCATTGTCATCAATGCAATTTGGGAGTTCTGAGCACTGCTGAAACTTCGGCCAAATGTCAGAATATCTGAAAATTTCATGGCCCTGTCTTCAGTCCTTATACAAAGTGAGAGCTTTGAGCTTTCCAAGAACTCTGTTGTTGGCAGATTCTGTATTTGCCTAATCAAGCTACCTGTTATTAAAAGTTATTGTTCTTTGCCGAATGAGCCACACATTTTAATTATTTCATAATCAAGCTGTATACTTTACTGAATGGGATTGTTTTCTTGTGAACCCATTCCTTATGTAGAAAAATAATTATCTGTGTCCTTGATAGATATTACATAATGTTTTCATTTCTACAAGAAAAAAATGAATTGATTCGCTTTTACTCATGTGTATTGTTCCTTGTAAGAATACATTTTAGAAATAAATCCATCACAAAATATTCATTACCTGCAAGTATCCTTGGATAAACTTAACAACCATACCTCCACAGGCATCTTGAACTGTGGCACTAAGATGTCATTTCTGAAAGTATAGCGTTAAATAAAGTTCTCTTTGGGATCTGCTGGCCATTTCTGTCGTTCGCCCAATACTGCAGGTTTTAATGATCTCATTGTACCTCTGAGATTTGACAAGCATGTAAATCAGTTCTGGGTAAAAAGTTCGGAAACGGAGTCACAAGTCCACCCAATTTAGGCTTAATCAGTTTTCACCGTCAAACAGTTTCAGATAGAATTGTCATATATAGTGTCTGGACATACATTTATGCCAGACAGATAACAGAGAAGACAGAATTGGTAAATGGGCCCAAGTTACGACATTCTGTGACACCAGAAAATTCTTCCACTTTCTGTGATACTCATCACCATCTTTGATCCCTCGGCCTGGTCCTTCAGTTTTTAATTAATGTTTCTCCAGTTTGGGCTCATGTTCATTTCAGGTTTTTTTAATATATTTCTACATTACAAAATATTTAATCTTTATCCAATTGGCCTTTAGCATATCAACCCTTTCAATTTTTAGTAACCCATATATTACACATTTGCAAGCTTCGATTACTCAATTTATGTATTTTTCCTGCTGAGTTTGCCGTTTCTGGGTCATGTTTTTGTTACCCAGCCCTATGTCTTCTCGGGAAAAGAGGGGATTTAATTATTATGACATGTTTGGGTATCTTTTATTTACATCTTCGAACTCAAGATGTTACCTTTGTTTTGTCAGAAATAACATTTTCAGCAAATTAGCAGTTTTGTGTAAAAGAAAAAAATCAGCAAAAGCACACTTATGCCAGAATGTACTTGGCCTAAGCATTACCTCATCTGTATTCTTGTGCTATACATAATTACAAATAATTTAAAATATGGCTATCAAAGCTTTTTAATCTTACCATAACATTGTCATATAAAATGAAGAATTGTTAAGTTCATAAATGTTGTTCAATGCTACCCTTAATCTATTAGAAAGGGGAGGGTGAGTTATGGAAAACTTGATGAATCTTTAATGTCAACATTTCTTCTTTTTTTTTTCCATTTAAAGTCCAGTTTTGTTTGCAGATCATTACAAAGAAACCTCATTAGAAATTTTCCTGTGAATACATTTTGAGGGGTGTCTCAACTTTAGGGACTTGATATTTAGTTGCTTTTAATGGCACCATAACAACCCCTAACAAATTTAATATGTACAATGTATTGTAATATTACATCCAAAATACTACATTAATGGAATGTGTAGGTTCCAAAGTCAATAACTCAGTTAGGAAATGTCAGAATTACACTTACCTATACAACTTTCTTTCAGCCCTCTTGCTGATATTTATGTATTATGATTAGAACAGTTCAGAATTTTCTCATGAAAATGTTCGTGCAGCTGTTCAAAACATGTATTTTCATGAAAATTTCCATGAAGTTATTTTTAATTTTAAAATGTTTTGGAAAGTTTTGTTTTGAATTTCAGTGTATTCTGTTTCCAAACTTTAAAATTTCATTTCAAATGTTATTTTATGGATTTTTTTTTTCACTCTTACATTTTTGTTATTTTTACATTATTTCAAGACATATCAGGAGTAGTAGTGCATAATGGAGTCAGTAGTGCATATTGGAGGAGCACATAATATTACCACTATTACAAACCATGTAAAATCATAATCTTTCTTACTTTTTATCCCAAAGCATCTTTACAGACACGGGGATCAGTATAGCATCACTATTCATTTCCGTCTATGGCTTGTTGCTCCATTAAGCCCAGCCTGGTCACATCTCTGCTATAATGTCCCACCACCTAGTCAGGGACTGGCCTCTAGGTCTGACTGACATTGATTGTATTAGGCTGTGGAACAAAATAGTGCAATCATCTGTTTGTCTTCTACAGTGTTCCCATCATTATAATCTTTTCAATTGCAACTAATGCTGTACCCTGATTTCACATCAGACTCTAACTTCTTCGTCTTACAATAGTCCACTTTGCATTTGCTGTCTTCTGAAGAATTGTCATCTCTACTCCCTTCTGCCTTCTGATATTTGTGTCATTTAATGCAGCTGCTTCTGGACAGAGTAATGCTGTTAATACACTGTTTTGATATATTTTCAATTTGATACCTAGTGTAATGTTTTTTATCAGTCCATAATCCATCAGCATCTGTGCTGCACTTGTAGCTAAAGCACATCTCTTTTTAACCTCATCCTTGATGGAAGCAGCAGCACAGATCAAGCTTCTTAGTTCCACATATGATTTTACTTGTTCTACAATTTCACCACTGCTGAATTTCAACATTGTCCCTTTTCCAAGATACCACCACTTCAACATCTTGGCATTTCTTTTAAGTCCAGATCAACTACACCCCAATTTTCCAAGGTAGCGATGAATATCATTAGCAATTCAAACGTGTCTGCCAGTTGTACAATGTCATCTGCATAAACTAAAGAGCTTAATTCTAGATCACCCAATGTCATGCCCTCCAACTTATCTACCATTCTTAATATCCAATTTAGTGATGGTGATTCCATGCCTTCTTGTCTTACAGAAAACTTTGACTTGAACAAGCTGCTTAATTTTTCACCAATTCTACCGCACTTTCAAGATCAAATATGGCTCCATATGCACCCATCTTTTTCTTGGCCTTTAATCTCAATCTTTCTCATTAATAGTTCATGATCACTGCCACATTCAGCACTTCTATAGACTCTAACATCCAACAGTGACCTTGTATGCCTTTTACTGATGATAATGAGGTTAATCTAATTTTTAGTTTAACCATATGGTGAGTTCCAGGTAACCTTTGTGCATATCTGTATGAGGAGATAAAGTACTGCAATCATCAGATTGTGCATTTTACAGCAAGTTTTTAATTTTTCTCCATTATCATTTGTTGTCCTAATGACTCTGATTATTTTTTGTTTTTGTTTTTGGCAAACAAAAAGTATGCACATGAAAAATTCAAAACAAAATTTTGAAATTCCAAAATCTGAAACTTTACATTTCCCACAAACTGGAAATTCAGAAAATATCTGGCTGTTTCAAATCAAAATAAAAAGCAATTTCTAAACGTCAACATTTCTCACAAACTGGAAATTCAGCGTTTCAACCAGCTCTAAGTATCATGTCCTTCCTCCCAACCCCCTCCCCAAGACTCCAGCCTCATTCACTGAACGGGTAGTTATTCAATATTTCTTTTATCTTCCTTCTCCTTCAATATGTGGTCCCAGAGGTTATTTAACGCACACTATCCTAACCTGGAACTGAATACAAAATCCTTAATTTCATCATGGGTATTGTAACCATGCTTCAGTGGATCACAGGGCACTGCTGAGAAACAGAGCAGACAGACCCAAGATTGGTGGCTATTCTCCCATGAAATATACCAAACCAGCAACAAAAGTAAACTTCTGTTTCACCACACTGGCTAACAAGGAGTCAGAAAAGCAGTTTCCTTAGGCATTCCAGTCCTTATATCACCACCAAAACCAATAGACTTAAAAATGAGTAGTTCTTTAAAACCAGTTTCATCAAACAAAGGGTTCTTCTGATCCCAAAGGACCAGCCACATACTCAGGTCAATATATAACTCGGATCTTACCCAAAAAATAACACTCTTGGCAATCCTTTGGTATCTAAAATCTAAAGGTTTATTTATAAAAAAGAAAGAAAGATGAGAGTTAAAATTGGTTAAAGGAATCAAATACATACAATCATTGCAAGGTTATTGGTTCAGGCTTGTAGCAGTGCTGGAATAAACTGCTGGCTTAAGGCAAAGCTCTGGTTGCTTCCAAATTTTTGGAAGGTCCTCAGTCCCTTGGTTAGAATGCTCCCATTAATATAAGTCCATAGTCCAAAGCTGGAGTGGGCAAACTTTTTGGCCCAAGGGCCACCTCTGGGTATGGAAATTGTATGGCGGGCCATGAATGCTCACAAAATTGGGGTTGAGGTGCAGGAGGGGGAAAGAGCTCTGTCTGCAGGTACAAGCTCTGGGGTGGGTCTGGGGATGAGGGGTTTGGGGTACAGGAGGATGCTCTGGTCTGGGACTGAGGGATTCAGAGGGCAGAAGGGATCAGGGCTCAGGCAGAGGTTTGGAGTTTGGGGGGGGTGGCTCAGGGATGCAGGCTCCAGGCAGTGCTTACTTCAAGCGGCTACTGGAAGCAGCAGCATGTCCATCCTCTGGCACAGGAGGATGCTCTGGTCTGGGACTGAGGGATTCAGAGGGCAGAAGGGATCAGGGCTTAGGCAGAGGTTTGGAGTTTGGGGGGGTGGCTCAGGGATGCAGGCTCCAGGCAGTGCTTACTTCAAGCGGCTACTGGAAGCAGCAGCATGTCCATCCTCTGGCTCCTATGCAGAGGCACAGACAGGTGGTTCTGCTGCACGCTGCCCCGTCCACAGGCGCCAGCCTTGCAGCTCCCATTGGCCGTGGTTCCTGGACAATGGGAGCTGTAGGTGTGGCGCTTGGTCTGGGGGCTACGTGTGGAGTGGAGCCCCTTGGCTGCCCCTACATGGAGGAGCTGGAGGGGGACATGCCGCTGCTTCCAGGAGCCACGTGGAGCAGCCCCTGACCCTGATCCCTGGCTGGAGTGCCAGAGTAGGGCAAGCCCCAGACCTCACTCCCCAGCAGGATCTCAAGAGATGGATTAAAATGGCTAGTGACCCAGATGCAGCCTAGAGGCCATAGTTTGCCCACCCTTAGTCCAGAGGCTTGAGCAGGAAAGAGGCAAAATGGACATGTTTCCAGGGCCTTTTATAGCTTCTGCCATGTGGAGGACAATCCATTGTTTCAAACAAAGTCTTCAGCATAGCTAGTGGAAAATTACAGGTAAAAGATGGAGTTTGGAGTTACATGGCAAGTCACATGTCCCTGCATGATTCCGCTTAGTCACAGAAGAAGCCATTATGCCCCAGACAGAACATTCACAGGACAGTCCATTCGGTGTAGATGCGCATCTTCCGTTGTGAGTTAAATGTCCTTTTCATGAGCCAATTAACTTGAATAGTTCCTTCACAATGTGCTAACTAAACATGCTGTCAGGGGGAGGGATAACTCAGTGGTTTGAGCCTTAGCCTACTAAACCCAACATTATGAGTTCAATCCTGGAGGGGGCCATTTCAGGCAAAAATCAGTACTTGATCCTGCTAGTGAAGGCAGGGGGCTGCACTCAATTACCTTTCAAGGTCCCTTCCAGTGCTAGGAGATATGTATATCTCCAATTTTTTTTTTTGGTGTTTCCCAGAAGCAAACACATTAGAAATACATGTATAGAACCAATACTCATAACTTCAGATACAAAAATGATACATGCATGCAAATAGCATAATCATATTCAGCAAATCATAACCTTTCCATAGACATCTTAAATGCCACATTTTGTACATGATGTGTTGCAATTATATAACAGTGGTTGCTACCATGATCTATATGGTCATAGTTGAATCAAATAACGTCACAGGTATTTCTATGATTCTTTTATCATACTACAGAAACTCCTCACTTAACATTGTCCCAGTTAACGTTGTTATGTTGCTGAGCTATTAGGGAACAAGTTTGTTTAAAGTTGTGCAATGCTCCCTTATAAAGTCATTTGGCAGCTTCCTGCTTTGTCCATTGCTTGCAGAAGTCTCTGGAAGAGCAGCCCCTCCTTGTGAGGATTAGAGCCAGGGGGGCCAGCAGCTCCCCACCCCGATCAGCTCCCCTAAATTCCCTGTAAGGTATGTGTCCCAGCAGCTGTCCCCCCCCACACTGCTGTGCTGCTCCTGCCCTGCCCTCTGCCTTAAAGCTGCTCTCTGGAGCTTCCTGCTTGCTGGGACAATGGGGGAGAAATGTACTGATATCAGGATGTCCCCCTGCTCCCCCCCTCTGTATCCCCTCTCCACAAAGCAGAGGAGAGGGACAGAAAAGAGGGAGCTAGCTGGAAGCTGTTGCTTCCTGTCTGAACTGGCTGATCTGCTTAAAAGGGCAATGTACTTGAAGTGGGGTCAGCATACTTAACGGGGCAATGCACGTCTCTCTCACTCATGCACACACCCTTCAAAACTTTGGAAAGTCAGCATGTCATAACTATAAAGGGAAGGGTAACAACACTTCTGCGTACAATACTATAAAATCCCTCCTGGCCAAAGACACCAAAATCCTTTTACCTGTAAAGGGTTAAGAAGCTCAGGTAACCTGGCTGACACCTGACCCGAAGGACCAATAAGGGGACAAGATACTTTCAAATCTTGGTGGGGGGAAGGCTTTTGTTTGTGTGCTCGTTGTTTTTTGAGGGTTGTTCACTCTGGGGACTAAAAGGGACCAGACATAAATCCATGCTCTCCAAATCTTTCTGAACAAGTCTCTCATATTTAAAACTTGTAAGTAACAGCCAGGCAAGGCCCATTAGTTTTATCTTTGTTTTTTCAACTTGTAAATGTTCCTTTTGTTAGAGGGTTTACCTCTGTTTGCTGTAACTTTGAACCCAAAGCTAGAGGGGGTTCCTCTGGGCTCTTTAAATCTGATTACCTTGTAAAGTTATTTTCCATCTTAATTTCACAAAAATAATTTTTACTTTTTCTTTAATTAAAATTCTTCTTTTAAGAACCTGATTAATTTTTTTCATTGTTTTAAGATCCAAGGGTTTTGGATCTGTGTTCACTGGAACTAATTGGTAAGAGAATACTCTCAAGCCTTTCCTTTTCACCCAAAAAAAGGAGTGTAAGAACTTGTGGGGGGAAGGAATTAATCTCAAATCTGCCCAGAAAAGGGGAGGTTAGAGACTTGGAAATATTTGGTGAAAGGCAGAGTTCCAAGTGACTCTTCCCTAAAATTTGAAACACACTTGCTGGTGGCAGCTTACTAATAACCTAAGCTGGTAAATAAGCTTAGGGGGCTTTCATGCGGGTCCCCACATCTGTACCCTAGAGTTCAGAGTGGGGAAGAAACCCTGACACAGCACCTGTGCAGCCATGAATGTGCTATCAGGAGGAGGGAGAGGTGCACTCCAGCTGGTAGTGTGGGCTCATCATCATGTTCAGTTTTTGCAGGGAAGTGTTTGCAGCTACTGCCCTACATCTATTGTGTTTCCTCCCTCCTGCCTCAGTCCATGCTGCCCTGCAGAGTGTTAGGCTACATTAACAACAGCATATTAACCCTTGAGGGGTCAGCTGAGTGCTAGTTCATCATTTAGCATTTCCTGGGAAATATTCCACCTTCTTACTCCACCACCTCAACCAAGCTTCACAATCATTCATTGTCGTGTACAGTATTAAACTGTTTGTTTAAAACTTATATTATATGATGTCTTTTGTCTGGCAAAAAAAAATTCCCTGCAACCTGACACCCTCATCCCCTCCCTTTACATTAATTCTTATAGGGAAATTGGATTCACTTAACATGATTTAGCATAAAGTCGAATTTTTCAGGAATATAACTACAACGTTAAGTGAGGAGTTACTGTATGTGAATACTTCAGTGGGTCTTTACACAGATATAAGGATCTGCCTCTGTGGCACTGAAAGCAGGAGAGATGCCCAAAGGTGTGAAATCAGTTGCATTATTCTCACTATTTAGATCACTAAATACACTTTATTCATTTAACTGAGACTTCTTTAGGCTATAGCGTAAAAGTATGCCAACAGATATATGGACCATAACTTATAAAAGTAATGAAGTTTTAGTAATAAGAGACTTCACTATGACACTCTGCAGTTAAATCTTTGCTGAGAAGTAGATTGAAACCACCATATTTCATCTTCAAATTATGAGGATTACAGTAGGAAACTTCTGTTGTTACTTATTTTGCATTTGTCCTTTTCGAATCTTATATAATTTAACTTTGTCTCTTTGTTTCATCTTATATGATCGTATTGCCTTTTCACTTTCCTTCTGAAGATCTCAGATTGGATGTCTCCTAACACCCCGTGTAAGATGTGAACATTATTAATATGTCCATTTACAGTGGAGGAAACATTTTTGTTGCTTGGTTCAGTGATTTGCCCAAATTGTCACAATGGTTTGATAGTTACAGAACTAGTGGGTGAAAGGAATGCAATAGTTGCAATATATTGTAATTTCACTAACATTTTCACAGCGTCACATGAAATTCTTCTCACAACGTTAGTTCAAATGCACATAGATCTCAGAATTGTTCTCTGGACTGAAAACAGTTTGAAGGACAGAAAAAGATTAATGGTAAACAGCAGTGTAGAATTTGCAGGGAGGTGATATCTTGCTGCAAGGTTCAGTGACAAGTCCAATCTTAATTAACATTTACACTAATGATCTGGAAGTGTGATTAAACAGCATTAGTGAGAGCCACAGGAAATGCTACAGGCTAAATCCTTTATGTTCAGTAAGTGTATCTGGGCAAGCATAGCTACAAAGGACCCAGCTATTTCTCTCTGATCCCAGGGCTATACCAGTCTTGTTCCTGATGTAGATTAGAGCAGTTATGGGGCAGGTCAGACCTGTACTGGGTGGCTGTGGCCACAAAGGGGTCATCCTGCAGCTGAGAATCATCGGGGCACAACGATGTTGCAGGCAACATGTTACACCTACTAATATACCAGAGTCAGGAGAAGGTCAGCATACAAGCCAGTTATTCAAGCTCTGTAGCACTTGAATTCTGTTGCACTAGCATCTGAAGACTCTCCCTACACCAGGGAACTGTGCTCTTTTGGGGAGATATATCCCATTTATGGCCTCTTTGTGCCACCAGAACAGCAAAAGCATCTATATCAGGGAAAGAATCTGAATCAAACGGTGGAGAAGAATTAATTAAGGTGGTATGAGTATGAGTAATGGAGTGATATTAAGATAAGAACAAAAAAAAGACGAATAAAGGAAATATCTCTTTTAAGTTTAGGCTATGGAGTAGCTTCCTAAGACACATCGGGGAAGTTTCATCGGTGGAGACATTTAAACAACTAAGCTGGGCAGAGCCACTAAAAATCAGCTGGAGGGAGCAATCCTGAAGAGATCTAGAGTAGAACTAGTTGACTTTCTTCCCTCCTCCCCAATCTCAAATGTCTGTTATACTGTGGTGAAATACAGCTGACTTCATTAAGTATGTGAAATTTCAAGTGCTGAACTAGGTATCATGATCTGTTCATTACAGTATCATCAGCCACTACAGAAACTGCTAAAGGTCTAATTGTTCAAAATTATGTTCATCATTACATACATAGTGTTGCCACCATTGCATATGAAAACCAGATATTTGGGCATTACAAATGGAAACAGAGTAGAACCTCAGTTTCACAAACACCAATCCTACAAATAACCAGTTATACAAACCATTTTTCCCAACATGAAAAAAAAATTATGTAATAAAAGTGATGTCACTGAAGAACAAATCAACATCCTTTCATGTTCCAGTGCTTTCAGTGCATTGGAAATTACTTTGCAGTGATTTGAAGGACAATACGACAGAGATGCAGTGCACCATAATCCAATTTATGCCTTGTACAAATTGTAATTTTAAGACGTTTAATTTTATGAACTTGTCGATTTTATTAATACCTCAGTCCCAGATTGGTTTGTAAAACAGTTTTCTACTGTATTCAGTTTGCCTTCACAATCTTGGTATTAAAATGTACATTTAATTCATGACTAATCTTCACATTTTTGTAGACACTTGAACATCAAGTCCCTAAAGTCTGTATTTTTTCATTATGTACAAGAGTGATATATATATTGCTGGTTATTAATGTTATGTATAAAAGTATAATACAAACAATTTTACAGACAGTGACTGAAGAAGTCGTAATTAATATGTATAAGGTAAAATGTTGAGTTAAATCTATGCTAGTCTAATTACACGCTTTCCCACCTGTCGTGTACACTGTATGTTCTGAATATTTGTGAGGAATTAATTCAGTGGTTTTTCCTCTGATGGTCTGAGACACCATGAAAGTTTTGAAAATTCAGGTTATCAACTTGTTCTGTCAGGTGATATGATCTTTTTAAGGACACTACCCAGTTTCTTGGTCTGAATAAAGACTTTACACTTATGTGTTTTATATAACGTTTTTTTCTAAGATGTGTATGCTTGGCAGAATTTGATTTTTATTTTTTGATCATTTTGACAGATAATATCTGTTTTCTTTAAAAGGTTCTTAAAATAATTATTGATCACAGTTGTAGGAAATTATGAGGGGGTTGGAGCCTGAGGGAAGTCAGATAATAATTATTTAATAACAGTAGACTTTGGAGAGTCAAACTTAAACCTTTATAACTGTTAAAACACAAATTATCTACATAATGATATTAAATATATAAATTAAATATCATGAAATTTACTGATTAAAAATCTATTCCTTCCAAGCATAAATATGTGGAACGTCAATCCTAAATAGTCAGGGGTCAAACTAGGAGGAAAGGCAGTGTATTTCATGGGCAGAATTTAGTAAAATAAATCCTGGTGTTTTGAATGGACAAACTGAGGCACTAAACTCAGTGGAACTACTCTGAAAAAATCATTATGATTTAACCTTTTGTCTGAATTTGGACAGGTATTTGACATGTCTCATAGTTCACCGAACACTTTTGGTGCTTCTGGGTATAAATAGCAATCAGGTATTTCAACTCTAGTCAATAGTACAATAAAACATTAAGGCTGTCAGGTTCACAGTCAATAGGTCAAATCCATTTTTGTCATAGATCCATTGTCTTCAGGCACATAAACAAGTCCTGAGGGTTGTTGGCAGTGAAACATCTATTCTGTGGGGCCTTCCAGTAGCATGAGTCACCTACAAGCCATGCTTCACGAAAGAACTACCACCAGTTAGCACAATCCCTAAAGTGGACAGCACTGGCCAGAGTGGGATTCCTGGCATCCAGGGAATGCACTAATTCAACATATTCCTGGCTGCTTTCACCAGCACGGCTCCTGTAGTGTCCTGACTATGAATTAAAGTTCTTCTTCCTTAGCAGAACCCCACAGGGAGGGGGAAAACACCACCTGCCTTCCCCTGGGGTCGAATTCTCCCTTGGCACAGGAGCAAATCATGGCCCAGACCAGACCTTTTTGGTAACTCTTAATAGGAATATTTAATACGAACAATGACAATTTAACAACTCAAGCTCTCAACAGTTAGAATCAATATTAAGATCAAGTTCCCTTTATTTTAAGTTGGGAATGAAATACTGTTACCAAAAAGCAAAACTAGGAGTCAGTGCAGGGCAAGTCATTATAATTAATTGTAAAGAGCTATGTTAACAGATATCAGAGGAGTAGCCGTGTTAGTCTGGATCTGTAAAAGCAGCAAAGAGTCCTGTGGCCCCTTATAGACTAACAGACGTATTGGAGCATGAGCTTTCATGGGTGAATACCCACTTCATCGGATGCATGTCGACAAAGTGGGTATTCACCCATGGAAGCTCATGCTACAATATGTCTGTTAGTCTATCAGGTGCCACAGGACTTTGCTATGTTAACAGAGGTCTTCTTCCTTCCACAACAAAAACAAGTCATTCAGAATTAAGGATTCCTGCAGCAATTCCACCACTTTCTTTTATAATTGGAGATGATAAATATCTAGTAGGGGAGTAGGACTACATTTGCAGTGTTTTGTATGCTGTTTTGTGACATTCTGCAAACCTTTGTACCTACAACAACTATTTGATCCTCCCTGAACTATCCATGCTGTTCTCTATCAGAGTAATTCACTCAACTGCTCTGCGTGGCACAAAACACCCATCCCTCTCTGAAGGATGGTCATGTTTTTGACCTTTTTCTAAGGTTCCAAATCTTATCAAATTTAATTTTTGCAATGTCCTTTTTAGTTTTACCACCAGGATTCACTTGAGGTTCCACCCTTCACTCCACCCCACCTTTTTCTCCACCTCTGTGGCCATTCGTTTGAAAGTTTCATAATAATAATAATGCTAAATAAGACAGGTAGTACCAAGAGTTTCCCAAGGAAAAGGCATTCTGCAACACAGAAACCTTTTGGAGTAATTTCTAATAGTACTGGAAATACCATGTATATTCAGCCATTTACTGTTCTTTTTCCTTAAGTTATGTGACTGAGTGAATGCTCGTGAAGTGAAGTACGAATACCATTGGCTTGGTGAGATATGAATGGACATATAATGCAGAAAGAAACTAAAGTTAATAATGGGCAAAATTACTACATTTAGCCTGATTTTTTTTGCTACAGAAAAATTCCCATTGGAGTCACCAACATTTGCCTGTGGAGTAAGTAAAAACTCTTTAGCTCCTTATTCAGTGCTTACTCAAGTCAGCAAATAAGGGCTCCAGGGTTGAGTTTGACCTTGAGTACAGACTTCATGATTTAACCTAATTACTATTAATAATTAATTATCTTATTATACTAGTGGGCAAAATCCTAAATTGCTTAGAACTCTTGATTCATCCCTACTGGTACAGGATGCTTACACCACAGCTGTTCCAGGGGGAACTCACAAGTGGAAAGCTTCTCTCCCTTCCAGCCAGGGCTCCACTGGAGTTCTTTTGGTGGATGCTTCCTGGGGATGTGCTATATTGGTGCATCTCCCTGCTGCCCTCAACTCACCTCACCTCTTTCACCAGCAGGTACAGCATGCCTCCTCTGGTGGCTCCTTAAACAGGTACAGCACAGTTGTGTCTCATCTGTAACTCTGCCAGACTTGCTCTTCAGCCAACTGGAGTCAGGAAATCTGAGTAATGAGAATCCTGTGGAGAGTCCTGATCAGATTCTGCTCCACCCACCGGTCCTCAGAGTCATAGAGTTTATGGCCACATGGAACCATCAGATTTTTTTAGTCTGAACTCATGTATTTCACAAGCCACCAACACCACCCAGCACCTGCATACTAAACCCGACATCCAAATTTAGACCAAAGTGTTACAGCCCACAGAACACTAGACTATTATATGTTAGAGAGAATAGGAGGGACCCACATGCACCAGTGCTCAAGGCCCATACAATGGCAGGGAATGTATTAAGTGAAATATACCCAGGTAATTGTGGCAAGTGACCCATATCCATATGCTGCAGAGCCAGGCAAAATAACCTCGAGGTCACGACGCCTATTGGTTGTCATCTCTTGTCTCTTTTCACAACCTCCTTGAGCCTGAGATTGGTCCCTGAGTGAGAGGTGAGCATGTTCCCACTGGAGTGCCAGGTAAATGTAAATGGTTGCTAAGTGACTGCCTATTTGTCTGTTGCAGCTACCAGTGGTAGTGTGGCTAATTTAATGAGTCAATGCAGAGAAGCTGGGGCGTGGTGATCTTCTAACGCAAGCATTATCCAGTACACTTTCTGGTGCAAAACTCTGGCTCTGCAGCCATCACTCTGGCTCATGTTCACCCCTTAGAAAATCCTTGTTGGATGTAACTTCCAAACACCCTATCTGCATGCACAACTAGCATGCACAACTAATGGGGAACCACTTTGTGCCCTTCTCTGAAAATGCCCTGTGGTGAGAAACACCACTTGGTCTGCTATTGCAAAGGCAAGATCCTGTGGCATAAAATCTTGGCAGATGTAGTTCTTCATACCCCAAAATCACTGAAGCTGAAGAAAAGAGATTTGACTTTTTCAAGAAAATTTACATTATTCATCGAGTTTAGCTGCCCATTTGACAGTTCATTTTGGTTTAGTTCTGCTTTGCAACAGAGGCTCCACTAACTAATTTTCTATTAATATTTATCCCCATTGGTTCCCTAATTAAAACATGTACCTTGACTTTCTACTGCTGAGTAAACTGCATTACTGATAGTGTCCCTTGTTGCATAGCTACACATAACAAGATGCCCAAAAGCAAATGTTTTATACAAGAACCAGCTCAGCATATTCAGTGTTAAATTAGAATTTAGGACAGGATTATCCATTTGTAAAGACTGTATGCCATGAAAAGGAACATAAGTCACAGATAAGCACTTTAGAATTGAGAGATAAGGACTAATTACATAAGAACAGCCATACTGGGTCAGACCAAAGGTCCATCCAGCCCACTATCCTGTCTACCGACAGTAGCCGATGCCAGATGCCCCAGAGAGTGTGAACCTAACAGGTAATGATCAAGTGATCTCTCTCCTGCCATCCATCTCCATCTTCTGACGAATAGAGCTAGGGACACCATTCCTTACCCATCCTGGCTAATAGCCATTAATGGACTTAACCTCCGTGAATTTATCTAGTTCTCTTATAAACCCTGCTATAGTCCTAGACTTCACAGCATCCTCAGGCAAGGAGTTCCACAGGTTGACTGTGTGCTGTGTGAAGAAGAACTTCCTTTTATTTGTTTTGAACCCTGACTGCCCATTTCATTTGGTGGCCCTAGTCTTATATAATAGGAACAAGTAAATAACTTTTCCTTATTCACTTTCTCCACTCCACTCATGATTTTATGTACCTCTATCATATTCCCCCTTAGTCTCCTCTTTTCCAAGCTGAAAGTCCTAGCTCTTTAATCTCTCCTATATGGGACCTCTCCAAACCCTAATCATTTTAGCTCCCTTCTGAGCCTTTCTAATGCCAGTATATCTTTTTTGAGATGATACCACATCTGTACACAGTATTCAAGATGTGGGCGTACCATGGATTTATGTAAGGGCAATATGATATTCTCCATCTTATTCTCATCCCCTTTTAATGATTCCTAACATCCTGTTTGCTTTTTGACGCGTGTTGCACACTCCGTGGACATCTTCAGAGATCTATGCACGATGACTCAAAAACTCTTTCCTGATTATTTTAGCTAAATTAGCCCCCATCACATTGTATGTATAGTTGGGTATTTTTTTCCAATGTGCATTACTTTACATTTATCCATGTTACATTCATTTGACATTTTGTTGCCCAGCCACTTAGTTTGTGAGATCTTTTTGAAGTTCTTCACAGTCTGCTTTGCTGTTAATATCTTGAGTAGTTTAGTATCATCTGCAAGCTTTGCCACCTCACTGTTTACTCCTTTCTCCAGATCATTTATGAATAAGTTGAATAAGATTGGTCCTAGGACTGATCCTTGGGGAACATGACTAGTTCCCCTCTCCATTCTGAAAATTTACCATTTATTCCTACCCTTTTCCCTGTCTTTTAACCAGTTCTCAATCCATGAAAGGATCTTTCCTCTTATCCCATGACAACTTAATTTACATAAGACCTTTGGTGAGGGACCTTGTCAAAGGCTTTCTGGAAATCTAAGTACATTATGTCCACTGGATCCTCCTTGTCCACGTTTGTTGATCCCGTTCAAAGAACTCTAATAGTATTAGTAGACATGATTCCTGTACAGAAACTATGTTGACTTTGCCCACTTTATGTTCTTCTATGTGACTGACAATTTAGTCTTTACTATGTTTCAACTAATTTGCCCCGTACTGACATTAGACTTAACAGTCTGTATTGCTAGGATCACCTACTAGAGCCCTTTTTAATATTGGCATTCATAGCTATCTTCCAATCATTGGTACGAAGTTGATTTAGGACAGGTTTGTCATAGTAGAACTCCACTCTGAACCTTAGCGTCCAAAAGATGGGGTATGAATTCTCTAAGCTTAATTACTAGCTTAGAAATGATAGAGCTGCACCAACCCAAAAATATAGTGTTTTGGGCATTTCTGGCCCCCAAACCTTCCCTGGGGACCCAAGACCCAAAACCTTGGGTCTCACAACAGGGAAATAACCATTCCCCTCCTTTCTTCCTCCCAGATTCTCCCTCCTGGGTAACACTGGGAGATCCTGTGATTCAACTCCTTGAATCTTAAACAAGAGGAATTCACCTTCTCCCCACCCTTCTTCCCCTCCAGACTCCCTGAGAGAGAGAGACAGTAAACTTAACACAGAGAGAAATCAGCTTTTCCTCCCCCTTCTCTCCTCCTCCCACAACTTCCTGGTGATGCAGATCCCTCCCTTGGTCTTACACAAGATAACCAAATCAGATTCTTAAAAGAAAAAGCTTTTAAAAAGAAAGAAAAAAGTAAAATTTGTCTCTGTAAATCAAGATGGAAAATGTTACAGGGTCATTCAGCTTATAGACACCAGGGAGAATCCTCGCCTCAGCACAAATACAAGTTGCAACAGAGATACAATCCTTCCAGCAAAATACACATTTGCAAATAAAGAAAACAAACAAAAAAAAGACTAAATCGCCTTTCTAACTGGTACTTACTAAATTGAACAGAAGATTGGAGAGTCTGTATACCTATCTGGTCCCTCTTAGATTTCTGAGAGAACAGAGAACAAAAAAAAAAACCAGCACAAAACAAAGACTTCCCTCCACTGAGATTTGAAAGTATCTTGTCTCCTGATTGGTCCTCTGGTCAGGTGTTAGCCAGGTTTACTGGACTTGTTAACCCTTTACTATCTGTTTATGACAAGGTTACAAACCATAATTAATAGTTCTGCAATTTCACATTTTTCAAACCGTAATTAATAGTTCTGCAATTTCACATTTGAGTTCTTTCAGAACTCTTGGGTGAATGCCATCTGGTCCTGGTGACTTCTTACCATTAAGTTTATCAATTAATTCCAAAACCTCCCCTAATGATACTTCGATCTGTGACAATTCCTCAGATTTGTCGCCTACAAAGGACAGCTCAGGTTTGGGAATCTCCCTAACATCCTCAGCCATGAAGACTGAAGCAAAGAATTCATTTAGTTTCATTTAGCACTTTATTGTCTTTAAGTGCTCCTTTTGTATCTCGATGTCCAGGGGCCCCACTGGTTGTTTAGCAGGCTTCCTGCTTCTGATGTACTTAAAAAATATTTTGTTATTACCTTTGGAGTTTTTGGCTAGCTGTTCTTCAAACTCCTTTTTGGCTTTTCTTATTACATTTGTACACTTAGTTTGGCAGTGTTTATGCTCCTTTCTATTTACCTCACTAGATTTGACTTCCATTTTTTAAAAGATACCTTTTTATCTCCCACTGCTTCTTTTAAATGGTTGCTAAGCCACAGTGGCTCTTTTTTAATTCTTTTACTGTGTTTTTTAATTTGGGGTATACATTTAAGTTGGGCCTGTATTATGGTGTCTTTGAAAAGTGTCCATGCGTCTTGCAGGGATTTCACTCTAGTCACTGTACCTTTTAATTTCTCTGTAACTAACCTCCTCATTTTTGCATAGTTCCTCTTTTGGAAATGAAATGCCACAGTGTTGGGCTGTTGAGGTGTTCTTCCCACCACTGGAATGTTAAATATTATATTATGATCACTAATTCCAAGCAGTCCTGTTATAGTTACCTCTTGACTAGATCCTGCGCTTCACTCAGGACTAAAATCAAGAATTTCCTGTCCCTTTGTGGGTTCCTGTACCAGCTGCTCCAAGAAGCAGCCATTTAAAGTATCGAGAAATTTTGTTTCTGCATTTCATCCTGAGGTGACATGTACCCAGTCAATATGGGGATAATTGAAATCCCCCACCATTATTGAGTTCTTTATTTGGATAGCCTCTCTAATCTCCATCCTCACTATCACTGTCCTGGTCAGGTGGTCAATAATAGATCCCTCTGTCATATTCTTATTAAAGTATGGTATTATCCATAGAGATTCTATGGAACATGTGGATTCATTTAAGGTTTTTACTTCATTTGAGTCTACATTTTCTTTCACATATAGTGCCACTCTCCCCCTGCCCCTCCCCACACACACACACGATCTGTTCTGTCCTTCTGATATATTTTGTACCCCGGAATGATTGTGTACCATTGATTGTCCCCACTCCACCAGGCTTCTGTGATGCCTATTATATCAATATTCTCCTTTAACATCAGGCACTCTAGTTCACCCATCTTATTATTTAGACTTCTAGCATTTGTGTAGAAGCACTTTAAAAACTTGTCACTGCTTATTTGTCTGCCCTTTTTTGTTTAAATTAAGAAGTTTAGATTATAGTTTAGTTTATAGATTTTTAAAGAATGGCAAGTGTACCTCCCCACCTTCCCACTCCCTTTCAAACTCCCTCTCGACACTCCCTGTTAGCAGCCCCTGTTCACAAAGCTCCCTGGTCACTTGCTCGCTGCTTTATAAAGCCCTGGCCTTCTTGATAGCCCCGCCCTCTGATGAAGGCTCAGCCAATGAACAGAGGCTTCTAGATTTCAAACCTTGTTTAGAATCTCACAGCTTCCAACTGCCGGCCACAGCACACTGTCCTTCAAACAAACAAACAGACAGACAAACAAAAGTTCAGCACATAGCAAGTAAACCCCAAACACAAACACACACTACAGACAGCCACTTACCCCAAAGATCCCGTATTTGTGCCTCCTTCGCCTGGAAAACTCCCTCTCAAAACTCCCTGTTAGCGACCTCTGTTCGCAAAAACTAATTGACATATAAGGTCATTTTTGTCCAATAAGATCATACACTTTGGGTCTGATTCTAATTTCACACTAGTAACTCTGTGGGCTTCAACTTAATTCAGAGTGTAAATTAAGAGTAACTAGAGAATCAGGACCCAGTTCTCAGGGTTTCCAAACTCAGCTTGATACTGTACTCTTGGGTTTGGGGGAAGACAAAGATGATTTTATTCTCCCTCTGTACTTCTCGTATTCTGGAGTTGACCAGGGGACAAATTAGCCACCAGCAGTAGTTAGAGCAGCCTCAGAATCCAGCGGTTCATGCCCCTGAGGGCACTATTAAAAAGTCTCTCACTCTTATCAGATGTGTTGGGACAAGTTAGGATAATTAAGCTGACATTCCTGAAATCGCTGGTATGTTTTAATATATATTATCAGAAGAAAATATTATGCTGTTCATTAAGATCTCAGTCGAGTAACCGGAAATATGACACCTTGCATGTGCTTAAAAACAAGATGAGATTATTATCAGTCTGAGAATTAATCTTACGTACTCCTGGTGTTTTTGCAAGCACATTCTGAATAGGCAGAGTCAGTGGAGGAAGGGAAAACAGCTATAAGTTGCACATCACTAGAGGACAATTCCACTCATCATAGGAAGACAGTGCCTCAAAGCTGTGAAAAAATGCAGGGGAAGGAAGAATAGGAAAAAATAAAGAAAGGTGCTTCTCAAAAATAATTATGAGCATCATAAAAAGTGGTATTATTATCAATGCTATTACAGATATAGACTGTTGGAAATGGAACGAAGATGTATTCTGAAAGGAAAATGATTGAAATAGTAACTTGTATGATAATCAAGCATAATTATATCATCTAAAGTTTTAAAGTGCCTTCTCAACCATAACTACAATTACAGACACAAAAAAGCTACATTAGAAGATTATTATTAAGGATGCAAAGTCAAGCACATGAAAGTGCCAGAATTAAGGTTACCTGTTCAACCATAATTTGGCCCCCTTGTGCCTATGCATTGTCATTAATTACATTTTTTTTTGCCAAGCACATCCTGCTCCTTGTCCCAATATACTACTCCCCTCTGTCCTCAAAATCAGGTTCCCCCTGCCTCTTGTCCCCTCTGCATTGAACTGGACAGCTTCCTCCTCCTCCATGCTGACTAGGCCCAGCAGGGGATCACTGAGAACACAGAAGGGTTAGGCTTCCTGCTTTCAGTTCAAATGCCTGGACTCTGACCTGAATCCAGCTGTAGCAGCTCAGAGCTGCAATTGCAGGGAAAGTTCTGCTTAGCCCTGAGCTTCAGCATGCCCAATTCAAAGAAGAGTCTCCATGGAATCTTCAGGGAATTTAGCGCATAGTATTTCACACACAATTGGTGCGATCAGTCCATCCTCCCAGACCAATCCATGCCCAGTAGTGGAATGGAGTCTTGGATGCACTCAGTCATCCTGGAGCCATTCCATTTCTTGACAATTTGCCAGTTTGTAGCCCCATAATGAAGTATTCAGCCAAATCATGACAGGTGTTAACAATTTGTCCAAAGCTTGTACCTCAGCCATACCATTTATGGTTGCTATGCTGAAAGGCCTTTGCTGGCATAAGGTACGAGTCACATTGTCAGTAGGTGCTGGCTTAGGAAGACTATGCAAGGTGTTCATTAGTTAGCTTTTCACTTGCCACATATGCATTGTTCTGTTGCATTCAAACACTGGTCATGGTACCACGGAGAAGTCACACTCTCCCAGAGACTCACCTAGATCATCATCACGCTGAGATCTGAACATTACCAGGAGATGAGCAAACAATGACCTGTCTACAGTAGCTGTGTAATAATCCCTGCCACCTTCACTCTGACTTCCTTCTTTGCATTCAAGCACAGCTTTAGTCTGTTCTTTTTTATTAGAGTCCATAGACTGATGAAGCCTTGGATAATTCTTTGGGTCCTTCATGCTGTATGGGGAGACTTTGGCAAACCAGTAAAATGCTTGAAACCACTATTGGCCATTCAGCAATCTCAGCTTGACCGAGGCAGGAGGGGAGGGGGGGTTGGGTGCCTCAGAAAGGGTGGCTTTACCCCACATCCTTCTTGATGAGAATTGTGTTGAAGTTGCTGATACATGCATTTTAGAAGAGCAGGAATGTCTATTGGGGTCTCAAGGCTGCAAACTCTGGAAAAACCCACACTTGGTTAATCAATAATCAGAAGGAAACTCTTGCTGGATCATTGCAACTGCTTACTTAACAAGGTTTCTTTAAGGGACATGTCATTCTATTTCTAATGTATAAATAAGGGGGAAAATCTTGATATGGGGGGACGCTTCAGGACTGGTCTCTCCATCTGGATGCATCTTGTGTTCCCCACCGGCAGATGGGCTGCTGCTGTGCCACTCGAGAGCCATACTCAGCTTCGGTAATTACTGAGGGTTAGGGGTGTTTTACTGACCTGTTGCGGACGTGTGTAAGTGTTTGAGACTAATAAAGGTTAGCTTTAAGTGAAAGCACTCTTGTGTTATCCTGTTTGTGCCAGCCATCTATCGGCCGTGTCTCTCCTGATTTATATCCTGACACCTCCTCGCACAGCATAAAAGCTCCAAAGAGCTTTGGGTTAAAAGAACCCTGGGTAACAATGCAAGTCATCACAGGCGATGACTTTCCAATGTGTCACCTCTTCCCCCAATGCCCCACCCTGCCTCTTCTCACACACACCCTGCACCACCTATCTCATCGCTAAAGACTGCTTTTGTTATTATAGTAATGATTTCCAGTCTACCGTATGCAAATGGGTTGCCAGTATGAGTAAGCTCATTCTGTAGCTTTAAAATTGCCCCTTCTTGGCATTTAACAGCACCTACCGAGTCTAGATGATACTCTGATATTTCTGGGGAAGACATATAAATTACATCCATATCCCACAGTTCATTTTCAGTAAGTGCTTTAAGAGCCTTTCTGCTAAGCATTTGTTCCTTGTCAGTCCCATTCAAAGCTCGTATTTCTCTGTACTTAAGTTTGCATTAGCTAGTGCCACCACTTTCCCATCCATTAGCGCCGCTGAGAGGCAATTTATGAACTTCAGCTGAGTTGCACAGTTTGCAGTAGTAAATTCAGTATTTGTTTCTATTGCTTTTACTTTTGACCCAACTTGTTACTTACATTCTTGAAGTAGCACTCCCTCTGATATGCAATGCTGTATGCATGGGCATCTTTAGGGTCAATGCACTCACTTTACTTTCCATGCAGCATTCTTGCTAAGAGTAACTACTTCATAAAATTTCTCACCTGTCTCGTTTGTTAAAATTGTACTTCATGGGCACTTTCAGGCTTCCAGCTTACTGCAGAAATAGCAAGTGTTCTTCTCGAGATGCGTGCCATGGGACCTAGTATATGGTGAGTCTCACTGTCAGCTGGCACTTGTCCCTGCATCTCCAACTTTTTCCCAATACTCAATATACCCTGCCAACTTGACCCTTTTCCGACAACACTGATATGCCAAATCAAAAATTCCAGCAACCAAAGCTGGGAACTAGGGGAAGGACAGTAAGTCTCCCCTGCCATGCCACAGAAAGTAACACCATTGAAATTAGGTTTCCGTATATTTTTACAAATCAAATAACACTCTCCTTACCTTTCTACCATTAACTTGCTCCCATAATTACACATGATCCAAGACTATATACAAAATAAGGAAAAGTAAAGTGAAGTTTGACCAGTACACCTTTCCAATAATACACAACAATGTTAAATTGAAAAGGAAATACTTTTTTTGCAATGCATAGTTAATCCATCAAAACCAAGAGCTAGCAAGATTTTTAAAAAGATTATATATTTGTATGCCTAATGAGAACGTTAAGATGGACCACGTCCATAAACTCTAATTCCCACTGAAGTTATTGGAAAAATTCCTAGTGATTTCAGTAACAGCTGATCAAGTCGGAAATCCATTTTTTCCCCTTCCTCTCATGCTTCAGGACATAAGGCAAACACTAACTGATGAGGACTAGTGAAAAAAAACCCTCTCCTTGGAGCAAGTCCTCTCATAATTGTCCATTATGGGGATTCTTCTACCTTACTCTGAAATATTTGGTACTGGCCATTGTAGTGACAATATACCAGGATAAAGCGGTTTGAGCCAAGAGGCAATTTCTGTGTTCCTAAGAGAGAGTGTACTTTCATAGACACACAAAGGAGTACATATTTTACATAATAAAAAATTACTTGAGACCTATGCCGTGGTATATAGTCTCTTTTAACTTCATTTTATATCACAGTTGTCTAGTTAACACACTGAAATAGAAATCTCACACATCACCAGACCAAAAGCTAATATATGAATATAATATGTAGGCAAATACTCAGTAGACAAGACCAGACTACACAAGTTGTGAGAGGCAACACTCACCTACTGTGAGGTCCTCCTGTTGGGTGGTTAGGAACCTGCACTCTTTCTTTTTTAGGTGCCCCCTGTCAGTTGTTGCCCTTGTCAGGTGGGTTTTCAGTGGCTCAGCCCTTCAGGCAAGTCACACACAGTCATCTTGGGTAAAAAGGTTCAACAGGGCCTGTCCCTCTGCCCATGATAATGTCCTCAGTCCCTTCCTGGCTAGCTTTAAGTATGTGTCTGCCCTGGTACAGAACAGTGCACCCAGAGCTTTCTCCCTGAAGACTCTAAGTCCTGCCCTTTACTTGGGCCTCTAAACAAGACTTCTCTACTTCTGAGGTCTTAGGCCACTTTTCCAGTGGCTGGTAGGGGAACCCAGGCCCACCCACTACTCCAGCTCTCAGCCAGGGACCCTACAACTAGTAGCCACATGCTGCTTCCTTTAACTCCATTGCTGCTGCTGTTCCCTAAACCATTTCCCATATTGCCCCTTCTTCTTCATCCTTACCTCAGGGATGAAGTTCTTACGCACACAATGCCAGTGTCACCAGAACCTGTCTTCTGGTTCTCCCTTGAGCTCCAGCAACCAGCACCTTTCTTGCTCCTCTGGTCCTAGCCAGCAACTGATCTACTCAGGCCCTGCAGTTCCTTTTAATTGAGTCTGCTAGGCTCTGATTGGCTGCTTCTCTGCAGCCTTTCTAGGCAGGCCTGGAGGACCCACCCTCACTGCTCTTTTTCTGGGTGGGGTATGGTAGGACCGAGAGGCCTCCAACAGGGTCTGGTACATCCTGTCACACAGACAAATAATTAGACAATGTTTACCCTTATATCTAGGCTTGGAAGAATTTGATTTTTATTTGTTTATAATTTTAACTAATATCATTGGTTTTTTTAAGCATTTTATTTTTAATCTCTTTAATTTTCACATTTTCAGGAGATTATGGGAGGGACTAACAATGGGTGATTCCACCCAAGATGACTACTCTCTGTGCCTGGGTTGCTGTATCTTGGGAAAATCATTAAAATTACTACTCTATTCACAAGAAATACAACCAAATATATGAACAACACAGGAGACAGGAAACAAAGACTATAGGCAAGGAAAGGATTAAGATTAATTAAAATATCAACAATATAATAAATTCCCTAGCTCTATGCATTTACCAATGGACACAAACCTCTGGCTGCCTCCTTAGCACCATTCTAGGCAAATGGGACATTGAGGATAAGTCCTGCTATGAGTGCTGCAGTGCTGCAGATGTTGGGGTTCCTTTATGGTATCTTCACCCAAGTGGGGCAAGGTCGTCTCCTGGCTCCATGGGCTGGAGTCCTATGGAGGTTTTGGCTAGCTGTCAGCAGCCAGAATGAGTTTGGTTCTCTGCCTCCCCAATCACTGGTCTCCACAGAGGTGGCACTCCTCGATCTCCTGCCCAACAAAAGAAGGTCTATAGACATCAGAGGGGACATGCAAAAACACTCATCCAATTACAGTTTTAACTCTAAAGGAAGAGAATAAAAATCCCTATTCAGGAGAGTTTGTTATCACAATGCTGCTTGTAGTTTGGCGAGGGCAATATTTCTAACCACAAGCAAGGGATCCTCAAGCACTTGGTTTTGGTTAGCTCTAACAGAAATATAGAGTTTGCATATCCTAGCATTACTATTACCTGTATCTCATTTGTGTGTGTATGTTTATCTGCTTTAACCTTGTAACTAACTCTTATTTGTTTTTCCTAATTAATAAATCTTTAGTTAATTTATTATAGGACTGGCTACAAGCATTATCTCTGGTGAAAGATCTCAGGTACAGTTGTCCTGGGGTAAGTGATTGGTCCTTCAGGACTGGGAGTAACTTGAATATTATCATTATTTTTGGTGTAAGGGACCATCTGTCACAAAGGCAGGCTTGTCTGGGTGACAAAATAGATCAGACTACCTAAGGAGACTGTCTGTGACTCCATGCTAAGACTGTTATAGTGTTGTGGATGATGTTGGAGGATGTTATGAAGGCCAAGACCAGAACAGAGTTCAAAAAAGAACTAGATAAATTCATGGAGGATAGGTCCATCAATGGCTATTAGTCAGGATGGGCAGGAATGGTGTCTCTAGCCTCTGTTTGCCAGAAGCTGGGAATGAGTGACAGGAGATAGATCACTCGATGATTACCTGTTCTGTTCATTCCCTCTGGGGCACCTGGCACTGGCCACTGTCAGAAGACAGGATACTGGGTAGATGGACCTTTGGTCTGACCCAGTAGGGCCATTCTTATGTTCTTATATTTGAGGAGTTCACACTTGATACTTGGTTGGTAAAATCTAAGTATAGAGCACACAATCAGTTTGGGGGTTGTGCCCTGTTTTTTGACAAAAAGAACAGGAGTACTTTTGGCACCTTAGAAACTAACAAATTTATTTGAGCATAAGCTTTCGTGGGCTTATGCTCAAATAAATTTGTTAGTCTCTAAGGTGCCACAAGTACTCCTGTTCTTTTTGCAGATACAAACTAACATGGCTGCTACTCTGACACCTGTGTTTTGACAGTCCGTCCTGAGGTTGACTTCCACGGTTGTGAACTACTCTAGACAATCTGACACCTTAGACCCTAACCAGACTGGGAAATGGTGTCTGGAAGGTCTGGAGTCATTGTTGCTCCAGTCCAGAGGGTCGGATCCCTAGAGGCTCAGTTCAGTATTCTAGGAACTAGCAAACTCCAAAGGGGATGACAACTAAATCCTCTTTATATGGTTGCTACTACACTTCCTCCTATGTCCTTTCAGACTTTATGTGGACTTCTAAAGTGAAATCAGCCTTTAAAGGTTTGATCTTGTCCATAAGAGATTTGATACCATTCAGCCACCATTGAAGGAAAAGTAATGTATAGTAAAAGTTATTTCTAAAAGACTGACATTTTCGAATGCTTGGGTTGAAAAGCCAACTGGACATTCATACAATAGATTTTATTTATTAAAATGCACCTATCCCAGGATTTGTCCTAAAAGCCTATATAGGATTATAATACATATTGTATTAGACTACAAAATCTTCCTCACAGCTCCCTGACACTAGTAAAAACTTACTATCCCCTTATCCAGCACACTACAATATTTAAATTTAAATGAATTTTCTTACTGTCACCAGCACTCCTTTTATATTTATTTTCCACTAATATTCCAGTTAATGGTTTTGCTAGAAAACAAATTCACTGAAACAGAACATTTGAAGAAACTATTGGACAGTATTCCCAGAAAGCAACTTAAAATTCATGGACATCACTAGTCACACCAGAAACCTGACACTAAGAGTTACTTTGGCCCTCAGCTGGGAGTCAGGAGGCTTGGGTTCTGTTCCCTGTTCTACCATTGACATACTGAATGACTTTGCTCTTCATTTCTCTGTGCCTCTTTTTCCCCTCCCATTTTTTCTATGCATATTTAGCTTCTCAGGTAAGAGACTGTCCCTTGTTGTGTGTTGCACAGTGCCTACATAATGCCTTTCCTATCCATCCTTTCAGCCAGGCTCTCATAATCTCTTACCTTGATTAGTGCAACATCGTTCTCTCTGGCCTTGGCAAATGCAGTCATTCCCTGATCATATCCATTGAGAATGAAGCTGCTGAGATCATTTTCCTAGCCCATTGCTTTGGTCACATCATCCCTCACTTTGAATCCCTCCATTGGCGTTCTCCTTTTCTATCACCTCACACGTAAGTTGCTTGTATTCACTTTCAAGGCCCATCACAGTCAATCCCCACCCTACCTAGCATCTCTCATTTGCTTTTGAGGTGTGAAAGCTCACTTATGATTGGCGAGTGAAGCCAGTCTTCACTGCCCACTAGTTAAATTTTCAAATATCTTCAGGCTTGCTCCCCAAAATTATCTGAAAAGCTGCCTCATTATCCACCTTCAAATACCTTAAAATAAGTGCTGACTATCTCCATCTACTCCTCAAGCCATAATAGTGGCTGATTTCTTGTAGGGATCATGGCAGAGGTGAGTCTACAGGAAATGCTTAAAGGAGGAAACAGTATTGGCCTTCCTTATGGATTAGCTCAGGGAAAGAACACCATGCATTAAGGCCAGTGCAGAAGATGATGCAGAGATGTTTGTGTGAGAGGCTGATGACTGGATGGCCATTATTGGCATGGTACAATATGATAGATAAGAACAGAGAAGCAGGGAGAGGCCAAGTTACGAAAGGCCTTAAGGTCCACAAGAAGCATGAATTTGGTGTGGTGAAACAGAGGCTCCAACAGAAGGAGTCAGAGGGAACAGCATGGTGAGAGCAATGGGCAAGGAAGATGACTTTAGCAGCTGCATTTGGCATGCACTGTAAGGAGGCAATGTGAGGTGAGAGAGTCCAGAGAGGAGGAGGTTACAATCATAAAGACAGGAAATCATGAAGACATGGACTTTTGGTTGGCTAGACAGAAAAAAAAGAGATAGATTTTAGAAATGCTATAGAGGAATAATTGGCAAAAATGTGGGCATGATGTGGATGTGCAGGAGAAGGCAGGAAGGATACGGAATTGATCTTCAGAGGGTCAGAGTGACACGGAATGTGAGGAGTGAAAGTATCGGAGGGGTAGCCGTGTTAGTCTGGATCTGTAAAAGCAGCAGAGAATCCTGTGGCACCTTATAGACTAGCAGACGTTTTGGAGCATGAGCTTTCATGGGTGAATACCCACTTCGTCAGATGCATGTAGTGGAAATTTCCAGGGGCAGGTATATATATGCTAGCAAGCAAGCTAGAGATAACGAGGTTAGTTCAATCAGGGAGGATGAGGCCCTGTTCTAGCAGTTGAGGTGTGAAAACCAAGGGAGGAGAAACTGGTTTTGTAGTTGGCAAGCCATTCACAGTCTTTGTTTAATCCTGAGCTGATGGTGTCAAATTTGCAGATGAACTGAAGCTCAGCAGTTTCTCTTTGAAGTCTGGTCCTGAAGTTTTTTTGCTGCAGGATGGCCACCTTAAGGTCTGCTATAGTGTGGCCAGGGAGGCTGAAGTGCTCTCCTACAGGTTTTTGTATATTGCCATTCCTAATATACTTTTTGAGGAGTGAAAGTGTTTTGAAGGAAAAGTCAATTTGGTTTCAAACAGTGAATAATTTAGAGAAAATCTTGATCTGCTCCTGGACAGTTTGTGAACAGAAAAAGAAAGTAAAATTCATCCAACAAATAATTGGCAAATTATTCAACCTGCTCCAATAGCAACCAATTTATGTGACCAAAATTCTTCCCTACCCAATGCACGGTACATTATCATCTATTCATATGACTATCTTCTTCTTTCATCAAAGTTGCTTTCAGGCACTGCTGCTGTTTCAGCAGCCTCAAATAAAAACTGTGCCTCTCAGTGAATGAAAAGAGCAGAGAAGCAAGGTGCAATGTAGCACCATATTAAACCAAGTGAAAAAGGGTTTTGCGTTGTTGCTTTTAATTAGGTTTCACATTTTGAATCAATCTTAATTTATCCGAGTTAATAACTGTAATAAGCCACAGCCATTCAAATGTGTCTGTCAGTTAATTTGAGCACACATCTTGTGAACAGTAAGCCACTGTTAATAGTGTGCATTTGTGGTGACAGTTCTGAACCGATGAATAAGAGCTTTTGCAACAATTATTATACATCATCAACAATGCCACTCTTAGTAATGGGAGATGGAACACGCTTCATCTTTGCTTTTCACTTCTGAAACACAAACAGTAATTGCCATATTCTAAAAAAATAAGTAAGGAAGCAAAGTTTCCAACTCAAAAATATTTTAATTAAAAGTTAGTTCCCAGCTCATCACCTGATCACACTATCAAAAGACCTCTCTGGTAGCAAAGAGGTGGCATTGGAGAAAGTAACCATAAAGGGGACTTTTGCAATACCTAAATCTTAGGCACCTTGCCACTTAGAGGAATTCACAACCAGAGTTAGGTATTTCGGCTCCCTATAGAATGCATGGAAAGAGATAAGCACCTAAAAAGGGATTCACAAAAGCCAGCACATTGAGCAGGGAGCCATCTAAATTAGCCAATAGGAATGTGAGGAGAGGGATGAGGTCTAACCCCCACCTTTCAAAGGGGATTAGGTCCCTAATTGCAGGCTGGAGGGAGACATCTATCTCAGCTCAGGATTCACAGCCTTCCCTCCTCTCCTGGAGTTAGGCACCTAAGTCCAGTAAATCCTTTCTTGTTCAAAAAATATGAGGAGAAGTTGGTTAGAGCACTCACCTGGGATGTGAGAGACCCAGGTTCAAACCCTCACTCCAGCTGGTTTGGAGTAGGGATTTGAACCCATGTCTCCCACATGAGTGTTCTAACTACTGCCACTTCCTCCTCCTGGTTGTCTTCTCTGCTAGTTAGGCATGCTCTGAGCAAGCCTAGCAAATCAGGCCCTGCAGTCAAGATAAGCAGGGAAATGCCTAGTTGGTAAATCCTGCCAGGTCTTAGGCAGGAATTAGGCACCAAGCAGCTCAGGACTGTCAGGACTAAGGCAGTTTTGTGCATGCCCCCCGGCAAAAGCTCGGGGATGTTACCAGAGAAACATCAGCATGGTATTAGGCAGCAGCTGCATGATAGTTTTGTGGTGCCTAAACGTTGGACTTAGCTGCCTAAGTCCCCCTTGTGAATTTGACCAAATAAAGAGAAGAATGATGATGATCAACCGCAATCCTTCTTGAAGAATGGGTCTCTAGAGACAATGGGCAAACCTTGTATCACTTGATGATGGAATAAGACAGATAAGGGTCCTATTATATTTAATGGCCTGTATTCCAAAGAGAATATTTCAATCTTACTGAAAGAGATAACTGCAGTTGTAGCATCTTTTTTCACCCAGTTAACTCCTTAAGTGACAATCTCCTTACTGGTTTTGATGGACAAGCCTGGGTTCTTCTGGATCCCGGCTCCAGCTCAGTAGGTGTAACTTCCTTATTTTCTTCCCACATGAATTTATTTGGTGGTGTCACCACCCTTCTCACTCCTTCCTCGCAAACTCACCAAGCCAGCTTGGAAGGGAAATTCTAATCACAGGGTAATCCACGCTTACTTACCAAATAGCTGAAGAATTCCAAGAAATAACACAAATACAAACAATATATTCAACATAGTCATTATATTAAACAGAAAGTAAATATAACAGGGTAAAACACTATTCTCAGGGTCACTGGTGACCACACTAATATCCATGAATTTCCCCAGCCATTGACCCAACAGAGCAAGAATAAAATTGAATGTCCCATTGGTATGCACAAACTTACTCTGGATGGCCTGTGATGATATATTTTGCGCAGCAATTGCCAGTTTGACTGCCTAAGTTCAATACAGCCCAAAAGGCTTACATGTGGGATCAGATGGTAAGTTCCTCCACAAGTTTAATAGGTAATTAAATCCCCAAACTCTTACCCCCTGGCTTCATGAGACAGTGTATGGAGTAGGGGGTCTCCCAAACAATTTCCTGAACTGAAAGATGGTGCACTCTGAATTCTGCAAATGATTCTCAGGTTCAGAAACAAATCTGGACTCCTGCCGAGATGCTAATGATCTCAGCTGGCAGACATCCTCTTCATACAGGAATCAGGCTGTTTCAGTTCCCAAGATTTCCCTTCACCACAAAGAGATGCAGGACTCAAAGTGAAAATTATAATAACTTTACTAAAAACCCTAACTCTGATTTCCTACCTTAGTGCTCAGATACACTCACAGAGGCAGGTAGCCCTGAACTAACATCAAGAGCAGCACTTACCACATGGTAAGTGAGTTTACCTAGGAACTGCAGGGCTAACTCTGGTTGGCTGGGTAGGGAGTCTCCCAAAAAAGTTCTATGCTCTCAGAGTTACCTTGAAAAGGGAAAGAACCAAGCTTAGGGATATTGCTTTCAGGTACCCAGAAGCCAGTTCTCATGGGGAACCCTACATGCAGACCTGGGACTCAGGAGCTCACCACATACCAAGTCCTTACTTTTCAGCAACTGGCTCCAGAATAGCTTCTCCACCCTCTGACTGTGCTCCCAGAGGTGAGCATGTCATTTCCTATTGGTCCAGCTATCTCCTTTTTCTGGGCTTTTACTTCTTAGTCATTTGACTCTGCCCCACTCCTTTCTCTCAGACACTGCTCCTTCTCTGAGCAGGCATGCCGGTAGCCAGCCAGGCATACTTGCTATCCCCCCTGAGCGAACAGGCACCCCTGTTGCTCAAAATAATGTTTCTCCTCTTTTTTTCTGGGTTTCCCAACAGACTCTGAGCTTGCCCTTGCCCCCCTTCCTCCTAGGGACAGCACACCTCTACCTGAGTTACAAGCACAGAGTTTCGGGAACCAAGGTAAACCACACGGTTGTATCCCATTTTTATTACGGGCCCATCTTGACAGTGCTGAGAATATTTAAATTGACAGTCACAAGGACAATCAGATTACATTTGGATTCTCCAGACAGAATAATTTGTGCATTTTAAAACAAAGAAGAATAAAATAAGCTCATAATAAACTAGTAAAGCAACAAAGCAAGAGTAAAAATATTGAGAGAGGATTGTATGTTTCACGCATTCAGAGCATGCCACAGCCCTCCAGGAGTTCTGGAGAAGATCAAACCAGAAAACTTCACAGTTTGCACTTCATTATTTGCTTAAGTCATCTAATCAGGCACTAGAAAGTACACTACATGCCTTAGGTTAGTGATTTACATCATGCAAATGTTCAAATTCATGGAAAACCTCAGGAACTACTTGCTGAAGAAAGTTGCAAATAGTTTCTAATAAGTACACTTGAGACTCTATGACCTGTCTGTGAACTATAAAAAAGTGAAATTCCTAGAATAAATGATTTTTATAAATACTTCATCTAGCTCTTACTCATGATGTCAGTGGACTTGTACTGGTGCAACTGAAAGGAACATGAGACCCTAGGGGTATCTTGACTATGTAATATAGAAACCCCATTAAAAATAGCACTTTGTAAAGGAAACGTTGACACATCTTGATCTATTTTTTATATTAGTTTTGCATATCAAACCACAAGACATGGATTTTAATAGAAACAGGCAAGAGGTATTTTAATAGGCAACAATTACAGGAATTATTAGCATAAAAGCATGAAATAAAATTAAAATAAATAGTCTATGTCATTGTTTCCCAAACCTGGGACGCCGCTTGTACAGGGAAAGCCCCTGGCAGGCCTGGCCAGTTTGTTTACCTGCTGAGTCCACAGGTCCAGCCAATTGCAGCTCCCACTGGCCACGGTTCGCTGCTCCAGGCAAATGGGAGCTGCTGGAAGCGGCATAGGCCAAGGGATGTACTGGCCAATGGGACCTGCAATCGGCCAGACCTGCAGATGCGGCAGGTAAACAAACCAGCCCGGCCCGCCAGGGGCTTTTCCTAAATAAGCAGCATCCCAAGTTTGGGAAACACTGGTCTGTGTCATCATCCAAATCATGGTAGCAATCCACAAAGAATGCTGGAGACTCCACAAAATTATTCTCATAGAGCTTCCTCTGAATCATTCCTTTGATTGCTCTTGTGGGCCTGTGCACCTGGGCTCTCTTCCAGAGCCATCAGCACATTGCAGAAAAGAGGTTCAACGTCTACACATAAAAATGAATGGTGTCTCCACTAGTACTAATGTTTGAGTAGATTACTTATGGGATTGCTAAAGAGATGATACACAGAAAATGGCAGTCCTTCCAGCCCACAGATTCATATGCCTACAGAGCCATAAGAACATTACCATTACTAGGTAAAAACAACTGTCTATGGCTGTAACTAATCACCACTGAGCACCACTAAAGTAAGCCTAAGGGAAGATTGTAAAAGCAAAAGGAGGGGAAATAAAAGAATACCCCCCCCCCCAAAAAAAAACCCAACATTTTGCAGCCACTGCACTGGACTGTGTTGTCTCACTTTTTTTTCCGTTTTTTTGTCTACTCATGCCCTCTGCCCCCGTCATACAACTGACATTTAACCTGCAGATGCATAGACAGACTTTTACATTTATACCATGGACTATAGCTGGCACACAGCTGGTCTCACTCTGTTAGGGTGACCAGATAGCAAGTGTGAAAAATGGGACAAAACCCTGAATATTGGGACTGTCCCTATAAAATCAGGACATCTGGTCATCCTACACTCTGCATATGTCAGCTAGACAACATCTAGAGCAGCGGTGGGCAACCTGCAGCCTGCGGGCTGCGAGACAGTGTTTACATTGACTGTCTACAGGCACGGCTGCCTGCAGCTCCCAGTGACCACGGTTCACCATTTCTGGCCAATGGGAGCTGTGGGAAGCGGCACGGGCTGGCCGCCACTTCCCACAGCTCCGACTGGCCAGGAAGGGCTAACCACTGCCAATAGGAGCTGCAGGTGGCTGTGCCTGCAGACAGTCAATGTAAACATTGTCTCTCAGCCCACCTGCAGATTACCCTGACCGGCCACATCTTGCCCACTACTGATCTGGAGTGTTACACAGAAAAAGAAAGTAGCCTACTAGGATCAATCTTCTTCCATTATTCTGCTGTCTTCTGCTTTTCTCACGATGTAGCATTATCAGATGGATCACAAAGATATTATAGTCATTGTATTTAGAGGGATATAAATGACACAATAATGCTCAGTGATGGTGTTTCCTTGTGTACAGCAACAAGAGAATGGAATTTTATTTAATCTCTTTTGTACAGTACAAAGTCTCTCTCTCTCTCAAAACACTTTACAAAATTAAAGACTTTTCTCACAGTTGGCTATTCAGTATGGGAGAGATTTCCATAGGTACAAATGGCAGTTAGGTGCCTAAATCCCATTGCAAGCCATTTGTGCATCTGAAAATCTGCCCCTAGATTGTTAAAGAAATATTTACTAGATAAGACTATATTCTAAATCCATCTTTTTCAAAGTAATTTCTAGAACTGTCTGTTTCGCTATCTCTATTCAATAAATGGACCTTTTTTGTTTTTTCTGTTTCTGTTTTTTGCCTGTCTGCAGTTTTATGGCCTGATTTCCTGCCATAATCAGCAGGAAACTCCCATGGACTTTACTGGGTGCAGGATTGAATTCAAACCTTGGGCTTACAATGCCGTGTAGATATATTTCAGCTTCTTGGTACAGGGAACTCTCATTGTTTTAAATTGCAAAGCACTGGGCACACAAAGGCACTACAGAGATGATTAAGAGTACTTGAATAACTATATTGTACAGTTATGTCAAACGCTTTTAAAACCAAGTTTATCCTTCATAACACTTTTATTTTGGCCCCTATCTTTATCATTGTGTAAAATTGTTATTTGTACTGGAACGGCATCTAAAAGACACAATCGAGGTGTGGGGTCCCAGTAAACACATACACGTCATACACACACTCATTTAAATGTCAGCTTCCACACCTAAGAATTTATGTTCTAGTTTCTGTCTGAAAACTGGTGGATGCAATAAGCAAATGAGAATTGGAGGGCAAAGGTGGAAACCATAAAAATACTGTCAGATACTGCTCAAAAGGGATATTACCCAATATCCTGAGATGAAAGTGCTGTCGGTTATTTTTTTTTTAAACTGAGCAGTTAAGAAAATAGTTTTTGGTTTTTTTCTTCACAGTATTGGCGAGTAGACTAGTGGCAGTAGTCCCAAACTACCATCTTTATGCCTTGGTGAAGTGGCAAGTAGCTTTTCAATATTTCCACTAGTTCCACACAGTTGCTAGAATGTTGCATCACCTTCATACCACATACTGCTAATTATAGTTTAAAAAGAAAAGATTTGAGAAAAGTATGTCTGACTGTGTTCCGAGTGTTGAGTGCTAGCTGAAATCTAATTATTAATGAGTGTCTTCTCTTTGGACCTATTCAATTAGAGAAGCAAACAATGAATCATAACTATCCTACTGAAAATTCATCAGAAAATGAACATAATGAAAGACATAAGGCAAATCCTATCATAGGCTTTATTAGCTATAAAAATTGTTTATGAATGTCACACATACACACACATACCTACATTTATCACGCATTGTGTTTGCATCTTTTATTAATATTAAAAATCAACACTCTAACTTCTGGAACTTACTAAAATCCTTTTACTTAACTAGTCCAGTACTATAAAGAGTGCTGCATAGATAAACATTTGATAGTTTCATGTAATATTAAATATAAAGACTTACAGAAAATACTTGTTTTTGCACATATTTGCCGCTTCTTAGTGTACGCACAACATGCCTCAAATGACTCGTGACCAGGATTCTTCACCGAATTTGGTCTGTTGGTTGGATCATTGGCTTCCCCGGCCCAGGCTGGGTACTGACAAGGAGTGCGACGTGAATGTTGATCCATGCCCTCCACTGGCTACTTAACACAATACATAACTTAGTATCAGTGCAAAGGGTCAATAAAGCTGCCTTAACCAGGCAGTTGAGATTTCCTGCAGTGTGTTGAGGGTGTGGCTGATGAGGAAACATAGCCAAAACACCTCAGGATTCTGTTTATCTCCAGCAAGTATAATTGCTCTGGGGGACAAAGAGGTTTTATTAGCCTGCACAGGCTATGGCAGCCCTATGGCCATTCTAAATTCCACTAAGAACTGAACCAACCCCCGGTCAGTCCCAAGAATTGTTAATAGTATAATAATGTTGCATAGCCCTTTTGCCCCCATCTGTCCCATCAAGTCCTGCGCCAAACAGATTTTAGCTGCACTCACAGATTGGACTCAGAATTCATTTATTTTTTCTTTTCTAGTGTTTTGTACATTTTACACTACCTGGTCAGGAGAGTGAGGCCTCTGGAGCCTCCCCTAAGGCTGTCATCACTGTCACACTGTTGTGAATTTCTCCACAGTAGGACTTAGGCATGAAAGGCTGTTAGGAACCTATTTATATGGAAATAAACTTGTTGTGTGCCTAAAGCTTCTCACTATGGGTGTAATGATCCTAGGGTCTTGGTGGAAACCACTCATGGCAATGTGATGCAAAGCTACCACATCAGTGTTGTTCCCATAGATGTTTCTGGACAATGTGTTTAAATGTATGTGCTCTGGAAACATTTGCTCACTCACACTGGGTAAGTTCACCAGCTCCAATGAAGAATCCCATGGGAGGAGCTCAGAAGAGCAGAAAAACTCCATAAGTTCCCTCCACAGAGGTTCCTGTGAATCATCCCCTTAAGGGGGAGGCATTTGGGGCCAATTGAATTTGGAAAGTTGGTTGGAGGGTGATACAACATTCTGGCAACTGTGGAAATAGTGGAAACATTACAAAGCAGCTTTCCACTTCAGCAAGACATAAAGATGATCCTCGTTATCCTACCAGTCCTGGTATCCTCAGTGAAGGGATATCTCAGATCTTTGGAGGCAAGTGCTGCCTCTGAGCTCTGACACTGATTTCCCCATCCTCTATAGCACCTTAGCTCTCATGTTGCCATTACATGGATCTCCATGCAACTTCACAGTAGCATCTTCAGGAGGCACCTAGTTCTGCTCCGTATTAACTGCTGGCCAGATTTCTGAACAAGTGGCACCATTTTATGACATGAACACCTCATGTGCTGAGTCAAACAATTTAGTTCATATACAATATGGAACAGCCATCAGATAAAAGACTTGTGAAAAAAATTACAACCTGGAATTTTTTTCAGAAACTCTCAGTGCTGATCTAGTTCTGATCCTATTGACTTAAATGGAAGCAGAGTCTACTCCTGGGAGAATTCTGCACTGTGTGCAGAATTCATGTGCTGTGCAGAATTTTTTTCCACAGAAAATACATTCTGCCAGAAAGGTGCTGCTGTTACTCCTTTCATCCACCAGGGATTGCTGTGGTGCCAGAACAGAGAACAGCTGCTACCCAGCAGGAGCAGACCTAGCTGCTGACAGAGAAGAGAAAGAAGCTGCCTTCCTCACAGCACCCTGCCTGTGGGGCCAGGTCAGGGGGAACGAAATATGGGGGGGACAGACAGCATGGAGCACCTGGGGCTGCCTGGGGGGTCACAGATTGGGATTCAGAAAGGCTAGTGGCAGAGGGTAGTGGAGGGACACATGAGGATAAAGGTGGCTGAGTGGGGACACGGGACCACATGAAGGGAGCGGGTAACAGAATGGGGGTGCAGTGCTACATGGGGATGGGGGAGGGAGTGCAGGAACACATGAGGGAGGAGGTGGCTGAGTCGGGGCATAAGCCACATGGAGATGGGGGGATGGGGTGGCTGAGTCAGGATTCAGGGCCACATTGGGGAGGGGTGTAGGGATATATGGGGATGGGGGGAGGAAGGGTGGCTGAGTGGGGGTGCAAGGACATATGAGGACAGGGGCAGACGTACCTGACTGAATGAGAGAGGCTAGAGGTCAGCCAGGGTCTGCATGGTAGAAGCTCGCTAACAGTCCCACCCAGCCCAAGAAATAAACCTGTTCCATATTTCACCCACCCAACAACCCTCCAAGTTGACACCCAGGCTCCTTCCCAGCAATTACTTCCCTCTCCCTCAGCTCCTCCATTACCCAGACTCCCCCAAGCCTTTGCACTGCTTCTGAGGGGTGCAGGAAATACATTTCTGTATTGTAGTTTAAATAAATTATTACCCATAGTTCTATATTAATATGTCTAATAAGGAATCTATATGTCAAAAAAACATTTCCTGTATTGTTTTTGTGGTCTGTATTGTTACAGACATAGTTGCTGACAGGTATTTTGAAATAAATTCCCAAAATAATTGAAACTGATATGATTATATTGTTTTATTTTGACAACTAAATATGCAGAATTTTAAAATATTGTGTGCAGAATTTTTAGTTTGTTGGCACAGAATTCCCCCAGGAGTGAAGACTCATAGACTCATAGACTCATAGGTCAGAAGGGACCAATATGATCATCTAGTCTGACCTTCTGCACAAGGCAGGCCACAGAACCCTACCCATCCACTTTTATAACAACCCCTAACCCATGACTGAGGGTATTGAAATCCTCAAAATTGTGTGTTGAAGACATCAAGCTGCAAGAAATCGACAGCCAGAGTGACCCGATGCCCACGCTGCAGAGGAAGGCGAAAACCTCCAGGCCCCTGCCAATCCGCCCTGGAGAAAAATTCTTCCAACCCCAATATGGCGATCAGCTAACCTGAGCAGTGGGCAAGACTCACCAGCAACACCACAGAAAGAATTTCTGGCAAGTAACTCAGCCCATCCCATCCAACATTCCCTTAGGGGGATTAGGTCGACGATGAGTATATTTGAAATTCACTGTGAAAGTGTAATACTAATTGGCATTAAACAACAACATCTGGTGGAAGAAGAAATTCTGCATCTTATCTTTCAATTCCCTCAGCTATTAGTCCTTTCATTTACATCATGTTTCCACATAGACTCATAGACTCATAGGTCAGAAGGACCAATATGATCAACTGTCTGACTCCTGCACAGGGCAGCCACAAAACCCTACCCATACACATTTATTAAACAACCCACACCAATGACTGAGTTATGAAATCCTCAAAATTATGATCTGAAGACCTCAAGCTGCAGAGAACAACAGCAAGCGACCCATGCCCCCACGCTGCAGAGGAGCCAAAAACCTCCAGGGCCTCTGCCAATCCGCTGGAGGAAAATTCCTTCCGAGAGGAACCGACAATATGGGATCAGCTAAACCTGAGCATGTGGCAAGACTCACCAGTAGTACCAGAGAAAGAATTCCTGCCGCAACTCAGTTCCATCCATCCAACATCCCCATCAGAGACCATTGAGCAAACTTATCTGCCGATAATCCAAGATCAATTGCCACAAATTAAACTATCCCACATAACACCCCTCCGATATACTTTCAAGCTTAGTCTTAAAGCCAGATACGTCTTGCCCCACTACTTCCAGTCGAAGGTGTCCAGAACTCACTCCCCAAATGTTAGAAACTTCATCTAATTTCAAGTCTAAACTTCCTAATATCCAGTTTGTACCCATTTCCTGTGCTACATTAGTACTAAACTTAAATAATTCCTCCCCTCCTAACGTTAATCCCCCTGAATATATTTATATAGACAAGCATATCCCCGGAGCCTTCATTTTGCCAGGCTAAACAAGCCAACCTCTTGAGTCCCTCATAAGGCAGTTTTCCATTCCTCGGAATCATCTAGTAGCCCGTCTCGAAACCGTTCCAGTTAATTCATCCTTCTTAAACATGGCACCAGAACTGCACAACAATATCCAGGTGGGTCTCACCAGCGCCGTATATAACGGCACTAAACACCTCCTCTCCTTGCGGAATACCTCGCCTGATGCATTCCTAAAACCGCATTTGCTTTTTTTAACAGCCATATACATTGGCGGCTCATGCTCTGCTATCAACCAATACCCCAAGGTCCTTCTCCTCTCCGTCGCTCCAACGATGCGTCCCCAACGTATATCTAAAATTCTTATATAACCAATGCATGACCTGCACTTTCACTATTATATTTCATCCTGTTACTATTACTCAGTTTACAAGGTGGTCCAGGTCTTTTAACTAATATATCCCGTCCTTCTCCGGTTAGAAACCCCATCCACAGCTTAGTGTCATCCGCAAACTTATTAGCACATTTCCCGCTCTTTGTGCGCAAGGCAGTAACCAAAAGGTTAAATAAATCGTCCAAACCGATCCTTAGAGCTGCACGATTCTGTAACTCCTCCAGCCTGACATTCACCTTCAGTACGACCACTGGAGTCTCCCCTTTAACAGTTCCTTATCCCACCTTACAACTTCATATTCATCCGCATCTTTTCCAATTTAACTAACAGTTCCCCATGCGGAACCGTGTAAACGCCTTACTGAAATCGAGTAAATAGATCTACCGCTTTCTTTGTCATAGTAATCCGTCACCTTCTCAAGAAGGAGATCAGGTTGGGTGGCCACATCACCTTTAGTAAATCATGTTGCAATTCGTCCAATTACCATTGACCTCAATTCCTTAACCTACTTTCTCGTCAAATTTTTTCCAAGACCTTACACACTACAGACGTTAAGCTAACAGGCCTATAATTACCGGACACTTTTATATCACTCAAAAAGAAACTACGTTAGCAATTCTCCAGTCGTAGGTACAACCCCCGAGTTTACGATGCTTAAAAATTCTCGCTAACGGGCTCGCAATTTCACGCGCCAGTTCTTTAATATCCTCGGATGGAGATTGTCCGGCCCCCGATTTTGTCCCATCAAGCTGTTAAGTTGCGCCTCATACCTCAGATGCGGTAATATCCACCTCCATATACACTAGTCCCGTTTTCATCCGTCCCATCATCACCAAAACTCCTCACTAGTCTTAATAAAGACCGGAGGCCAAGTACTTATTTAGATATGGGGTGCTTAGTTAGTCTTTAACCTGTTCCGATCCTCAGGTAGGCGGATCCCCACTTCTTTCTTTTTTTCTTCTGTATGTAATGTGGCTGTAAAACTGTTACTATTGGTTGATTCCTTGCAAGGTCCAGTCTAACGCGTTGTTAGCACAACCTCACTTTAAATCCTCACAAATTTCTGACCTCACTATAGGTAGCTTCCCTTCATAATCCTGCCTTCTTCCACTGCCCTGTAAGCTTTTCTGCTTTTCCTAATCCCCTCTCGCAGTTGCTTGCTACATTACAGTTGGCCACGAACTCTGCCCATGTTTTTCCCCTTATCGTTGGATGAGGCTTCCAAGTTCTCAACAGCTGCGACTTAAAGTAATTCCAGGCCTCGCTCCGCATTTAAATCCCCAAGTTCTCTCGTGCCAATCCACTTCCCTAACAATTTCCTTAACTCTTTAAATTAGCCCTTCGAAGTCAAAACCCTAATCCAGATCTACTTTTGTTTGATCTTCACATCTAATTTGAAATTGAATCAACGCTCAATGATCACATCGGACCAAGGTTGTCCCACGTCCACACATTCCTACGAGGTTCCTCACTGCTTCACAAAAAACAAAATCTAAATGCATCCTCCAGGTACGTATCAACTATGATGAGTAAGAATCCCCTATCACATCAGAAAATCTGACCCCATAACTTATCTTGCAACACTCGTCTCAGTGCTAATACGGGAAGCTTGAAGTCTCATAATATCACAGCATTCCCCTTGTGCTTACTCATTAGAGACATAAAAGAGAGTCTCTATCACTATACAACAAATCACAATCCCCGCGTGCATGTACACACCAAGCACTATTCAGGGAAGCTCTAGTAGCATTTTCTCCATGGGATTTTACCCAAGAACTCCCGTCTTATCATCACACACATCTTATTCATTACAGTTCACACGTCATCATTTGCTGTACAAGCACTTCCACCACCGTTGCACTTTCGTTCCTGTCTTGTCTAACAGCATAGCCATCATACCCGCTCCATCTGAGTACTATTCCACCAGGTTTCTGTTATCCCTATAATATCCGGTTTCACTTCCTGCACCAGTAGCTCCAGTTCCTCCATCTTGTTACCTAGGCTCCTCGCATTAGTGTACAGACATTTTAATTAAACTAGGAACCAGGGTCAAGGGTCAGAACTGTAATCAGAGTCCAAGTGCCAAGTCAGATCATGGAACTAGGAGTGCGAGGGATGCTGCTGTATCCCCTGGCTTCAAGTGTTTTCCATGATATAAAGGGTTTACAGTTTTGTTCAATGCTTCTCGGCATTGTTTATGCGAATTGAAAGACAGAAATACACAGGGGTGCTGGAACTAAGTGAAAGAAGCAGTTGATAATCAGGAATACCATATAGCATTTGCTCCAGGAAAGGAGTTAAACAAGCTTGATCTTCAAGATGATCTGCAAAGCTAACTATGCTCCATGGTCAACAGGTACTATAGGCAAATTAGTGTGATACAGTCTCACCATGGAGGCCCCAAATCCTGTTATGTGCATAAAAATGTTTTTTTATCATTATCCATCAGAAAGAAAGTGCTTGTGAAATGAGCCTGAAGCAAATACAGGGTGGAAAGCATGTCAGAAAAACTTCACAGGTAAACAGTGCTGAAACAGTGGGCACTTTGGGAACGAGCATTCGCTCATTTAGAGTCACCTGTCTGTGCAGGTCTGTAACCTGTGTTGTAATGTACGCAGCCAGTTGGATAAGTCTGTGGGAATGACAATACATAGTGGTGAGTTCTAACTTATTAGGAGCTTCTAGAATGAATCCCACAGACATAGTGTAGAGCAGGAGCAGGCAAACTTTTTGGCTTGACGGCTGCATCGGGTTTCATAAATTGTATGGAGGGCTGGTTAGGGGAGGGGGTTGTGGCCCGGCCCCCACCTCCTATCTGCCCCCCCCCGCCCCAGGACTCCTGCCATCCAACCTCTGTGTTCTCTGACGGTCCCTCTGGGACGCCTGCCCCATCCAACCACCCCTTTTCCCTGTCTCCTGACTACACCCGGAACCCCTACCCCTGACTGCCCCCTGCCACGCCATACAACCCCCCCCCCACCTTCCTGACTGCCCCTTGAAGCCTCTGCCCCCATTCAACCCCCTGTTTCCCCCCCAACCACCATCCACATCCCCGCCCCCTGACCACCACCTCCAACTTCCCTGTCCTCTATCCAACCCCCCACTGCACCCTGCACCCTTATCGCGCTGCCTGGAGTGCCGGTGGCTGGCAGCGCTACAGTCGTGCCACCCGGCTGGAGCTGCCACCACCGCCGCTGCCACCACACAGCACAGAGCACCAGGTCAGGCCAGGCTCTGCAGCTGCGCTGCCTCAGGAGCTCACAATCCCGTGCCCAGAGCATTGCGCTGGCGGAGGAGAGAGCTGAGGCTGCGGGGGAGGTGGAACAGCAGGGGAGGGGGCGGGAGCTAGCCTCCCGGGCCAGGAGCCCACCCCTGGTGTACAGTGTAAGATTCCACAGATCACTGCTTTAGTCCGACAGCTTGCAGAACACAACATGCAGCTTCTCCATTTATATCTAATTCAGACTCTCTAGTCAAATCCAAAACCTGGGATGGAAAAATGCTACCTGGCTGTTATTCTCAGTACTCTAAAAGACCAGCATGGATCCTGTAAAGTATTCTCTATAAACAGTGCACCAAGGAAGTAAGAAAATGAATAAAATAGGAAGGAAAGCTGGATACCTCTATCTTTAATCTTTGCTTTAGCATAATTGTAAAAATGATCAGATGTTCAAAACCTGTTTTAGTTCTGTTAAGTAGGTTTGCTGGCCACTACACATGTCCTATGTAGAAAAATGTCTCATTTAACCAAAAATGTCATGTTCCCTGTTATACCTGAGCGTAATTTCAAACTATGTGATAAGCAGAACACAGCAGTTAGCAAAATCGGCCATGCTCTAATTCAAATTGAATTGTACAATTAAAATAACAAGATACTATTTGAAGGAAACCACTAAACTAAATCACTTCCATTAACTGGATCAAGTTTTTCAGAAAGTACCTTTAAGTGTTGGTGAAGTAACATCCCCAGTGAAATCATCTTTCTTGAAAATATCCTTTAATTTTTACCATACCCATTTAAAAAAAAATCTCATTTTGCTTGCACTCTTGTTTTTATTTAATTCACTAAATACTCAACCCAACACAAACTGTGATCCTGATTGTCAGTATCTGTAACTAATTTCACAAGCAGCATAGTCAGCAGTTTAATGAGTGAAAATAAATCCTTAGGGCTCTGGTCTTAGCACTCTGATGCTGTGCTGACAAACGTGGCATAAAAGCATACAGAGAGAGAGAGAAAAAAATCAATAAAATAGATTAAATAGATATATTTGGAGCCAGACTCTCTGTATGTTAAGAGACTGGATGGTAGACACTCATGCCTAGTGGTTGGAGCAGGAGTCAGGTCTCATGATTGGTGTCTGAATGCCAGTGCCCAAGTCAAAGCAGAGTCAGAGACAGGGATTGGAGCCAAAGGTCAGAAGTGAAGTTACAGCCCGAATGCCAGAGCCTAGAGTCAAGACAGAGTCAGAACTAGGAACCAGGGTCAAGGGTCAGAACTGTAATCAGAGTCCAAGTGCCAAGTCAGATCATGCAAACCTTACTCATGTAAGCCCTGAATCGATGCAACACTTAACAACATGCTTTGTATTATTATTTATAATTTTATTTTTTTTCCAAACAAATATACCAAATACCAGATTTATCATAATACATAAAGTAAATAAAGACAGTATGGATCAAGGGAGGGAAGGGGAAGCAACATAGATATCTTCAGGCCCTATGTTAATCATAGACCTCTACAAGGTTGGCCCAAATTGCTTTTAATTTTTCAGGCGTTCCCTTTCTGCAGAAGGCCAGTCGTGCGTTAGCTGAGAGGTCATCCATATCACTGAGTATTTGGTGGGGAGACTTTTCCATTTTTGCAGGATTAATTTTTTAACAACCAAATCTGCATGTTGGAACTATGCCTCCTTGTTACCAGATAGTTTCCAGGCATCAAGAATATGTCCAAGAATTAAATTTAAGAGGGAAGGCTCCTGCATGGTAGTTGCAAGAAGAAGGAATATTCTTAAGTCCTTTGCACTCCCACATAAGGGCCAGTTACAGCCTGGTCTAATGTACCGTAGATATTGATGTGAGACTGATGGATGTGAATTCCATTTAGTGAGATGAGAAGACGAATAGAGTGTGTGTGGCATGGTTGAGTGGGTTCCTTTAATAGAAGTGTTCCCATGGGGTAAATTTACTTGTCTTATGCATAAAGGAAAGCTGGATGTTCCTAGAAGTCTCTTGGACCAAATGGGGTCCACAGCTTATATGTAGCCTGCATAACAAGGATGGGATTTTCCTACTTTATTTTATTGTTTGCTAGGATGATATTCAGCATGCTGTAAAAATGTAGTGGAAAAGAAATATTAAAGGAAAGGGGATTGGGAGTAAGCCTCTTTGGGAAGAAGAGTAAGCTCTCAGGGTTAACAAGTTTCTCAATAACCAATTTTTCAGAGGTTAAATTAAATATTAACTGCAGGTTTGGCTTTTGGCACTTTTCATAATGTAACGTGTAATTTATTCCTGGTTAAAAACTGTTTGAAACATTAATATAGTATTACTCCCAGCCTTTCACTTTGGAAATAAGGAATATTGGATAACAATTTATCCTGCTGTTCTTTTACAAAAATCAAAGTTACTGAACAGTAATATCTTCAGGCATTTTTTAAAAGTGCCACAAAACATTTCAAACCATCAGTCCATATCTATCTGTTGTATCATATGTTTTGCTTAGATTGTAAGCTCCTGGGGGCAGGGACTGTCTTTTTTTGTTCTGTGTTTGTACACGCAATGGAATCCTGGTCTGCAGCTGGGGTTGCTAGGTAATATGGTAATATCATACAAATAATCATTATAATCAGTAACAATAACCCGGAGAACTCTTTCAAATTTGGGTAGGTTCTTCAGGCTTATCAAGAGTAAAATCCTGTAAAGACTTATTTTAGTCAGGAACAGAACAGAGCAGTCCTCTGGGATGTTGCTTCACAATCTGCATTGAATTAAAGGCAACCCACTGCTGCACCTCTTTCTCTGCCCACTTACAGACTGAGGAATAATCTGGCAAGCATTCCCTGCTCTCCACCCTACAGCCAAAATCACAATCTGAGCAGGGGCAAATGCAGGGTGGGGGAAGGAAGGGAGTTATTCCACTGTGCAGTTGGGTTGGGGCTACGGGACCCAGCTTTGTGTAACTCTGAATACATGTAGGGAGAAGATGTGTTGAATAAGAATATGCCAATTTTATGCAGACACTTTTCAAAAACAGATCAGCTCTTAGGCCCAGATACTTTAGGGAAATATTTGTTATTTTTGATTGAGCTGATAGTGAGTCACACTACACAAAGCCTTAAATTTATAATTAAATGGTAGCCTGCAGATTTGAACATTTTACTATGAATTCACCCTTTTTAGCCTGGCCTGTCCACTCATATCACCAGTTATACTGGTGTTTGTGCTGCTTATGCCAATGATGGACCTATGTGAGAACAGTGGAGAAGAATACAGCTTCATAAAACATTTAGAGGCCTTGTAAAATACTATTTCACCGGCAACATTTTTAACATCTCTTCAATTCAAACTAGCTGGAAGGAGTTTGCTTTGTTCTCCCCTATTATTATATGATGAGTGTCTTAAGGCATCACTAGCAGCATATTTCAAAAGTACTCAAAAATGTATTTAGACAAGATGAATAGAATTTCCTATGAATTCAATTTAACCAGTAATTCATCCCTTGGGTAAAGCTGATTTACACTTCACTCAAAGCAAAACTTAGCTACTAATGGAATTTGGTTGCCAGCCTTTTATAAGAGGAACAAAGATGGAATATACCTTGCTCCCGCTTTGATGTCCAAAATATATTTAGCTACAGATGCAGTTTTGCAAAGAATATACAGTGAGTATTAATGGGATACAGATTGGGAAGATAAATTACAAAGCATCTTTATATAGAGATGATTTAAGCATTGTTCTGGAAGACCCTGAAACTAGATTTCTGTGTTGCTGATGGCACTGTTTGGTACGTATTGCAGGGAAATGAGATTTCAGATTCATGGAAAGAGGCAAAAATTGTGGTCATTCCTAAACAAGAAAAAGATCTTACAGAGTCTGCATCATACTTTAATTAATGTAGATGCTGAAATGTATACCGCAGTGCTAGCAAACAGATTGTTTTTTTTCACAAATATGTTCACCCTGACTAAACTAGGTTCAGCACTAGCAGGTATCTATCTGATAGTTACCTGACTCAAAAAAAATTAAATAAGAAGATAATGTGAATCCAAAAGTACCAGTCAGATTTAATGGAAAATAAATACCATGACCAATCTTATTTGAAGATGAACCAATGCCAGAAGTGTGATGTTATGATGTTAATAAAAATGAAGCTGTTTTTATTCAGAAATATTCCTAGTCAAGAAATGTTTCTTTTTGAGTTATTGTAGTAATAAAACTTCCTTTCTTATGAAAAATAACTCCAGAAATCGCTAGGTAGAGAACACCAAGAACAGGAGAAATTAATGTAAGATCAGTTCCTTAGCTTGGGATGAAATCCACCAGCAATGGCCTAACTCTGTTCCCATTGACTGAAATGGAATAGCATTAGGCCAACACAGAGCACTTTCAAAAATCTCCCCCTAAGTATTTCTTTTCTTAATTGTATCCCGTTACTTATAGGTATTGCCCATTATACCATCCTACAGAAATCAATCCCCATCCTTGGTGTCAACATTCTTCAATAAATGTTGACATTTATTTTGTCCCACCTTAGCCATACTATTGTCAAAATAAACCTATTTTGCTCTAAGGCCCCATCCCACATTGTGATGCACTAGCTGACTATGCATGAATAGAGAGAGGAAATCAGATTAAAATAAAAGAAACTGGGCCTGATTTTCCAATATGTCACACCCGTTTTTCGTAAAAATCAAAGGCTGAAGAATCAGATGCACCATCTGTTTAACATAACTAATCTTATATTCACAGTCATATTCACAGCCATAGTTAAGCCAGCTAGGAACAGTATTAGTTACATATAATTGTCTTACTTGTCTAGATAGTGCTTTTTCCCCTCTACCTCTTTCCTATTGACACTGTTGGCCACTGAGCTTGTCAGAGACACCTCCTTCTCAGGGCTTGTTTACACATATAAGTTACCCTGCTTAACTTAAATTTCTTTAACAACCGATTTAGTGTAAAAATCCGGTGTGCTGTGTGAACATGCTTACATCAGTTTAAATCTGGTCCATATCGGTTTAGCTTGTGCATGTAAACGCTTGTCCATACACACAAGTAGTACTACTTTAACTGTACCATTATAGTTAAATCCCTCTTGTGCGGATGCAGTTATGCTAGTATAAGGGTGGTTATAAGGCACCTTTTACACTAGTATACCAGCTATTGCACTGGTATAACTTTTTGGTAAAAAATCACACCCCCAACCACAATAATTATACGAGTACAAAAACTCTGTAAATTGGGCCTAAATTACAGGCACAAACTAAATCAACATAGCCCATTTTACATCAATTTAACAGTGTGTATATACAAAGTTGACTGGACTAAATCTATTTAAAATTACATGTACTCTTTACTTCACAGGCCTATTATATATTTCAGATTGCTTTGATGTGCATGGTTTGTCATCATCCCAGATCTCCTAGTCCCCAAATGAGTCTGTCCCCTAATTCATCCTGGACTGTGGTCAGTGTGCTTTTTTTAAAAAAAAAAATAATGGAGATATACCTATCTCCTAGAACTAGAAGGGACCCTGAGTCCAGCATCCTGCCTTCACTAGCAAGACCAAGTACTGATTTTGCCCCAGACCCCTAAGTGGCCCCCTCAAGGCTTGAATTCACAACCCTGGGTTTAGCAGGCCAATGCACAAACCTCTGAGCTATCCCTCCCCTCCAGTTCTTGTTTTCCAGTTACAGTTCCTTTTTTCCTGTTCTACTTTTGCATTTTATGACCCTAAATGGGGAGAGCTGTTTGTACACACACACATACGCGTATCCTACATCAAGGCCGCCTACCTCTTGTGCTGGCCTTAATGATCATGCTTTGGGATGGTAATTATCTTGTTTGAAGGTGTCATCCTGAAATCACTGAGTTTATGCAATTCTGTGACTGTTAACCTTAATTCTACTTTATATCAAATCTGAATCATGGTCAGATTAGCTGATCTGCCACTCAAAGTTATAATTTGTAAAAACAAAAATGTTAAATGTTTAATGCACAATGAAATTCCTACAGTTAGTACCTGTGAGTATTGAATATTACTTTGCTCATAATTCCCAGTTGTATTATTCTTCCACATTAACATTGTTCTTTGTGATGACACTTACAAGAGACTCATGTTTCAGACAGTGGTGCTGGTGGGGACAGAAAGCCCTGCCCAATGGGTTCCCTTCTCAGTTCTATGTCTGGGATGTGTGACAGGATCATTGGTGAAGTAGCCAAATGGTTCCCAAAAATGATCATGTGGGCCAGCTCTATACTGAGAGAGCATTCCCAGTATAGCTGTACTGGTATAGTATAACAGCAAAGCATTCTTAATATAAAGCAACAAAGAGTCCTGTGGCACCTTATAGACTAACAGATGTATTGGAGCATAAGCTTTCATGGGTGAATACATGCATCTGACAAAGTGGGTATTCACCCACGAAAGCTTGTGTTCCAATACATGGGTAGCCGTGATCCAGACTAACATGGCTACCCCTCTGATACTTGATTCCCAGGGCCGCCCGGGGGGGGAGGCAACTGGGGCAATTTGCCCCAGGTCCTGGGCCCCAGAGGGGCCCCGCGAGCTGCTCTGGGTTTTCGGCGGCACTTCGGCAGCAGTCCCTTCATTCGCTCCGGGTCTTCAGCTGCAGGTCCTTCAGTGCTGCTGAAGCCTCGAAGCTCTGCCCAGTGAGAACAAACACTGCAAGCGGCGGGAAAAAAAAAAGCTGCGATCAGCAGCACTTAGGCTGCTGTACCGGCGCCGCTTCATTCTTCGGCGGCAATTTGGCAGTGGGTCCTTCTCTCTGAGAGGAACCCACAGCTGAATTGCCCCAGAAGACCCAGCCCGCCCCAGGCCCCCTGAATCCTCTGGGCAGCCCTGTTGATTCCTAGTATAGACCCAGCTTATACTGGCAAAACTGGTATAGATTATTTCAGCCTCCTGCTGAACGAAATAAACTATATTGGCAGAAACACACTATTGCCGGCACAGCTAGATCAATCAGGGATCACTCCTCATCACAACGCTAACCGACATAGCTATGCTGGCAAACGTTTCTAGTGTAGACCTGGCTTTAGGACAGCATTTCCCAAACATTTGAAAGCTAAGCCCCCTTCACCTCTGCCATGTGTTGTTTAAATGTCTGTCTATCTCAGGCCATGTCTACACTAGAAACTTATGTCGACTCAAGTTACGTCAGCATACAGCCATCACAGTTAACACATCGGCTCTGCACATGCATACTTGGCTCCTTCTGTCAACAGAACACGTACTCACCATGAGTACTTGCATCAATTCAGCATGGGTTGCTATCCCACTTTGCAATTCACCACTGTCCAGCGCATTGTCTTTTGGGAAGTTTTGGAAGAGCATGATGGGGCCAAAACAATTCATGCAGGGATGACTGAGAGCTTGGGATCAACTTCCCCGTTTGCAACAGTCTCCATTCCATAATGTCATCTGTATCCCATAATTTTTGTGCCTTTTTGTCAAACTGACAAATCTGACTCTCCACCATCTCTGGCGGAAGCATGGACTCTGCACAGCTCTGCACTTTTGTCATGGGCACTGCAAGTGTAACCCTTCTGCCCCTCTGAGTTGCCAGCAACAAGGGCCAGGTTCAGTATCCAGGGGTTCCATTTCAATAACACAATGCAAAACCGGCTCGAGCCCCCACTCAGTGACCTGGAACAATTGCATACCACCCCCGCAGGCACCTCTAGGAGGCCATACTTCCCCACTCGCAAGCATGGAGTCTGAATGTAGCAAAATCCTTTTAATAACAATGTGGCATCACTTTGGAGAAACACCACAAACAGGATTATAACCCAAACCATAAGCAAAAACCCACCTCCAAGTATGTTTGGCAATGTCCTTTCTCCCTTAGGGTCTTAAGTCCAATCACCCCAAAGTCCAACAACCTAAAAGTCTCTGGTCAGCGCCACCCCAGTGTTCAAAAGTTTATCTACAGAGTTTTACCCTCAGCCTGGGTGGAAAGACATGGGGCGGAGAGAAGTCCGCACAGAGTGTTAAGGGCACCTTACATGGGCCAGGGCGAACTGCTCTGCCTCTCCGTGGAGTTCTGCTGCAGCCTTCACCATGACCATCTCCACTTCACCAGTTGTGCCGTCACTCCAGCTGTCCCTGCAAACCGCTCCACTTCGCTCACTGTTCCATGGGCTGCTCCAACATGCTGCAAACTGCTCCACTCTGCCAGCCACTTAGTGATAGATCTTCAGGCTCGCCCACTAGTTAACACAGCACTCAGTGATCTCAGCTCAGTAAGCTTAGCTCTTAGTGATTTCAGCTTGTAGCAGGGGAGCCCCGGTGCTGGTACACCATTGGCCCAACATGAATTCAGCTCAGCAGCCTCTAGATGGATTCCTAATGGAATCAACATTAGCTCTACTCTTCAACAGAGGAGAGAGGAGGCTGTGCAATTGGTGTCCCGGGCCCTCAAAAGGGGCCCATACCATCAGGTACACACACCAGTCCCCAACCTCTCTCATTTCAATGGGTTTTGGCACCCATGTCCCTTGTCTAGCAAGTGCTACTTAAATGATATTGAGACATATCTGTCATAAAGCAGTCTCATAGTTCCTCATTAACATAATCAGGGTGACAACACTTTATTCCTCCTGCCCCAATAACGAAGAAATTGGGGATCCCAGAGCTGTCAAAATAACCATCCCAGGCTGCCGTGGGCTATGCTAGGTGGGGTGGGTATGCCAATGCAAATACCTAAAATTCCTTTTCACACTCCCTATAATTCACCACCAGATGTCAGGGTAGAGCTCATCCTGACTCTGCTTACACAAGCACAGAGTGCACAATCCTGCAGTATTTGTAGAGCTGCAAGAAGAGATACAGGGAACATGACAATTCCTTGGAGGACAGATTGCTGTGGGACATAGCGAGAACCAATTCACGGTTGTTGGCAGAGTTCACAGAGCAGCTGCAAATAGTGGAGTGCCGGTTCTGGGCCCAAGAAACAAGCACTGACTGGAGGAATTGCATCGTAATGCAGTGGCTGCAGAATTTTCAGATGCATAAGGCCACATTTCTGGATCTGTGTGGTGAATTCAATCCAGTCCTCCTGCTCAGGGACACCAAAATGAGAGTTGCACTGACAGTGGAGAAGTGAATAGCAATCACATGGTGGAAACTTGCAACCCTAGATTGCTACCAGTCAGTTGCGAATGAATCAGCAGTCAGGAAATCTACCATAGGGGCCATAGTGATGCAAGTGTGTAGGGCCATTAATCACCTCCTGCTATGTAGGAGTGTGATTCTCAGCAATGTGCAGGACACAGTGAATCGCTTTACAGGTATGGGGTTCCTGAACTGAGGTGAAGCAACAGACAGCATGCATATCCCACCTTGCCCCGAGCACGCCATCAAAAAAGACTACTTTTCTATGCTTATGCAAGCGCAGGTGGATCACCAGGAATGCTTCACTGACATCAGCGTGGGTTGGTGAAGGAAGGTGCATGACTCTTACATCCTTAGGAACACAGACCTATTAATTTTATTTGGGAATGATCTTATGAGTTGTGTGATACTCTGCAGTAACAAGTAATTTATCCCTTTCAGAACTGCTGAGCACCAGGTGTATGTTGTGAACTAATAAAGATGAATTATGTTCCAAATAATAGAATTTTATTCTGTGACAAAATCAGTGCCAAAGAAAAAAAGAAGAACAGGCAATTCAAAACCAAATACATTTAAAGCTACACTGGAGACCAGCTAGGTGTGCTCACCATGTCAGGCAATCAGGAAAAGGAATTTCCAATAATTGCAGGACTGTAGAGGAGAGAGGGGACTTCTGGTCCCTGTGATTCCTGGGTAGCAGAGTTCACAATGGTGACCAGAGTGGTCAGTGTGTGGCATTATGGGACAGCTGCTGGAGGACAGTAATGTGCCTGCACAGTCTCTTCTCCCCACAGACCGGGAGATTCAACGCTTCCCATGTACTCCAGGCAGGAGGGCGACTGCAGCATGGAGCCAGTGTTGTCAGCTGGGTAGTTGGTGTGCTCAAGAGTTGCTAGGTGAGCTCTCCGTGCCAGGAAAACAGGAAATGCAATTTCAACAATTCACAGGGCTTTAAAGGGAAGCAGCTTCTGTGTACCTGGCCAATAGGCAGCAGAGTTTGGAATGGTGACCAGAGAGGTCAAAGTGAGGCATTGTGGGACATCTCCTGGAGGCCACTAACAGTCTGTGTAAGTAAAGCAGTGTCTACACTGACAATGCATCAGCCTAACTACAATGACCTCAATGGTACACCTCTCATGGAGGTGGAGTTATTAAGTCAGCATAGGGGGTGAGTTATGTTGGCGGGAGCAAAATTTTAGTATAGAAACATACATACATAGTTAGTTTGATGTAAGCTGCCTTGTGTTGACCTAACTCTGTAGTGTAGACCAGACCTATCATATATTACATTTTTGCCATTGAAAATTAATAAAACACTGATAAATTATTATTCATTGATTCACTGTTCACTGATAAACTGTTATCAGGGTGGGAATAAGATATGTCCATTGATGCTAAATGTACTGCTGCTCCAGCTGCCGTGTTAGACAAGGTAATGCTGATCACTAAACCATCTCTAAGGCTCTCTATATCCGCCCAAATAGTATAATGGCGTTCCTGTCTAACAAGCAGAAACACAGAAAAAATTGGCATTGTGATGATATCAGCAGTCCTAATTATAGAATCATAGGACTGGAAGGGACTTTGAGAGGTCATCTAGTCCAGTCCCCTGCACTCATGGCAGGACTAAGTGTTATCTAGACCATTCCTGACATGTGTTTGTCGAACCTGCTCTTAAAAATCTCTAATGATGGAGATTCCATAATCTCCCAAGGCAATTTATTCCAGCACTTAACCACCCTGGCAGTTAGGAAGTTTTTCCTAATATCCAACCTAAACCTCCCTGGCTGCAGTTTAAGCCCATTGCTTCTTGTCCTATCCTCAGAGGTTAAGAAAAACAATTTTTCTCCTTCCTTCTTGAAACAACCTTTTACATACTTGACAACTGTTATCATGTCCCCCTTAGTCTTCTCTTTTCCAGACTAAACAAATCCAATTTTTTCAATCTTCCCTCATAGATACGGTTTTCTAGACCTTTAATCATTTTTGTCGCTCTTCTCTGGACTCTCTCCAATTTGTCCACATCCTTCCTGAAATGTGGTGACCAGAACTGGACGCAATACTCCAGTTGAGGCCTAATTAGCACAGAGTAGAGAAGAAGTATTATGTCTCGTGTTTTGCTTATAACACTCCTGCTAATGTTATGCTATACAAAGCACACAAGATCTTTTATAGGGGAGAAGGCAAAAACACCACATTTATTGAGAATACAGCAGTTAGCATATGCTTTTTAGTTACCCACACACACACAGAGTCCTGCCAGTTGATGTTTATAGTTACTAGTCCAGAGTCTGGATCAATCTAGTGGCCAGCCAGATTGGTCGTAGAGGGGAGCCGGACTCTGTTGGTCACAATCTGATGCCCCTGGAGTTGTGGCAAGATGAACCCAAAGTCCTATGGCCAAGCATCCTGATCTTATAGTCTTTTTTTTCCCTGTTGAAGTCTATGGATTTTGCTGTGTCCATTTGTGATCGGTTACTTCTTACTTGGTGTTATTTTTTGATGTTAACATTTCAAAACACCTCCAAGAGGGTCATCCTGTCCTAGATTTGATTTAATTAATTGTCTTTAGGAGTGCCAGCATCCACCTCAGGGTCGTCAATCTCCCCTTCCTCAATCATGGATATGCATTGATAGTTCTCTGGTGTCATTAAATCTCTTCATTCCTTGTTCCTTGACCATCTGGCTATAACAATGGCCTTCACACCTTATCTTTTCCTGATATATGCATTCCTCATTCACACAAACAGTCTTTTACAGAGATCTTCAAAAGGTATATATTGTCCGAGACCAATACAGGTTCAAGTAAGTTTTTGATCAAGTGAGGAAAATCAAAACGTGACAGATTGAAAGTTCAAAACCATGTGGCCATTTATTGATGGGGGATAAGTTGCAACTTGGGCTGGGGAGGAGCGCTTTTACCAACTAACAATACTATTAGAACGGGAATATTTACACAGCTTGAAACAATCTATTTACAACAAACAACAGGAAACCAAATGATCTGTGATTAACTGCTCACCAGAAATTAGAGCAGATACACCAAACTGAGTAAACTATATACATTAACCAAATATTGTAAAGTACAACAATTAACCACATTAGCAATTAATACAACTTAACTTTTATATACTGTATACATAACTGTATACATAACAAGTAACAACAATATATACAGTTCATCAAATAAGGGAGGGAAAAAGAGAAGGTAAGCAAACAAAATATTACAGAAATTAGAATACAAATACCGCACTCCAGGCGCAGCTGACCAGCAGTACAGACACCGAGAGCATAACAAATTGATGGGAATTAATCCCAACCATCCCAAGCTGGCTAAATCTGCAGGAGACCCTTCTAGCTGGAGGGAGGATCCAAGTCTTCCAGCTAACATGTGGAGACTCCTGCAGATCTTGGCGTGAGACATGGTTTTATTTGAAAGCTCTCTTACTCATTTCAGCATCTGATTGGTCCCTAGCTCCTTCGCCTTCCAGGTTCCGAGCTGGAGCCCTCCACGTAAACAGGATCTGCACACGGCACACTACCCTTATGCACACAGCACGCTGTCCTTATGTACAAGGCACTAGCCTGACCCCTAGGTAACTAGGCAAAAAGAGTGGGACAATGCACACGGCATTACGATGTTGCACACCGCACTAGCCTGACCCTTAGGTGACCAGGGAAAAAGAGCAGGAAAATGCACACAGCACTATAATGTTTCACACGGTACCAATTTGACCTTATGACCGACAGTTGGCCATACAGACGCCATGTTTGAGCATAGGCTTAGGGCTGCGACATACATCAGTTTTTATGTTGAGCAAGAAAGGCATTGTAAATTAAACCTTACTAAATTTTGTAATTAAAACAGTTCACATTGTGGCCTGGGCCTTCAACATTCCTCTAATTTCCTTAACATAGACAAAGTACAAGATCCTCTGTCTTACTTACTAAACCTTAAAATAAAGAAATGTATATTTAACTAGAGTGCCTCATTTATAATACATATAGGAAACCATAGTAGACATTATAACATCCTAAAACAAAAGGGTGACCATAATCAGTCATAAGGATTGTTCTGGTCTGTCCCTGCCTTGACATCAGTACAGACACTGGCAGTCTGTCAGATAATGGACCTACCCAGTCCTTGGTCTTCCTCTTGCTTCTATTCTGTATTGTAGGGAGCTTACTGGCTGTCAGGGCTAAGTGAGTAAATCCAGTACAAAACTTTAACTTCATTAACAGTGAAAATCCCCAAATTTGTATGAACAACTACAGCTAACTTTAACATATGTGGAATCTCTAGGTTGGTTTAGGAGAATTTGGAGAAACCTCATTAACAGGTGAAAAATTGCATTTTCCAATATTATTCCATGGAAACTGAGAACGTGGAACTTCCACAGCAGTACCAGGTGATTACAGATGTACTGGTGGCCCTACACAGAGATTGTCTAAAGAACCTGTGAACAAAGTTCAAGCGGCTTTTAAAACTGTTCCACTCAATCCAATTTCATTACACTCTCCACTGGCTTCTTGTCAGTCAGTTCTCCTCTTACTGATAGGTTCTTCTGCTGGGGTTGGTCAGTGGCCATTTTGGTCATGAATGCAACTTAGAATGGCCTCAGGTTTGGTCCAAATTGCACCCAGCCTAAGACAACCTGGCAACCTGGAAATCACTGGAGAATATCCTGCTACTCTGGACATACTCCAACATGTCCTGACTTCAGGGTTGGAGGCATGGGGGTGGAGGGATCTCATATAATTAGCATATCTATCTTTTGCCACCTAAGGAGTCCCCTATGCCGCAGGAATCCCCAGTTGGCCAGTTCAGCCAGATTTGTTTGGTTTGCACTGCTGGCTTCCTACTTTTCTGAGCTTTCATCTGTGGAAATTAGACCATTCACATTGTCTTGGAGTTTCCTTCCATAGGCCCTGAATCTGAGGGAAATGCTATTTATTTGTTGTTCAGTGTCACCAGTGAATGTATTAGCTAGTATTAGCTGTCTTGTGCTCTGAGGTGACAGTTTATTCTCAGCTGTTAGAAGCAGTTAGAAGAAAAGCACAAGAACATGCCACTGGAAGAGGCATATTGAGCATGTGTATTTGCAGAAAGGGAGGAGGAGCTTTGCCTGTGAAGCAGTGATAGGAGCCCCAATGCATTCTAGTAGCCAAGAGAAGAGTGAACTCTACCCCTGTGCTAGCAGCCAGAGTCAGGGAGGCACTGAACATATGCACTGACAGTCAGTCTAGCCACCAATGAGCCATTACAACCTATGAGCTGGTGGGATCCCTGCATCCATTTCAAGGGCCATTCAGGGATGAAATGCCTTTGGAACCAATGGATTCATACAGCTGGGAAATGGAATGTCTTTACATTGCAGAATAATTCTCAGTAGGAGCTGCTGTCTGTCAAGTAGGCTGCAGGTCCCTTGCTTGGAAGGGGAAGGAGTAATAGCCACTGACTGGCGTGACAGGGTGATTTCCCCTGTCATACACATGGTTCTGCTCAGTGGTCCCTCTGGGTGAAATTTTAAAATATAAATTGTATTTCAATCCCAAATAGCTGCTGGGGACAGAGAAAAATAACATAACAGACAGCTAACAGCTTCCACCTATTGAACAGATGGAACTTGACAGCCAACAAGAACCTTATAATAAAAGCAGAGACATTGAAGTTCAGTGTTATTCCTGTCTGTGCCTGCTGGAAAGAAAGACTAGACCTATTATCTGGGCTGGCATAGGAGACTTTTGACCTTTGGCACATGATGGATGGATATTCACTAAATCAATAGCACTGTACTTAGAAGAAACACCATATACCATAAGCCATGTCAAACCAAAACAACTGTTCTTTGTTTTCCATTTCTCACCAGTTAGGAAATAATATATTAGTTCCCATAGACATTTAGTCAATGACCTCTGGAAAAGACAACTTATTTGGAAATTATTTCAGCTACATCTGTAAGATCTCAGTAATTATAAACTGAGTATTGCGCTGCACGCACTGTGTAAACAGATGGTGTATAATTTACATAGCAGTTGATGCTGCAAGGGATTCATTTGAGTCTACTAATTGCTGAATATGTGGATGGACTTGCATCTGTCAAGGGATTAATTTATCTCATGGTAAACAAGAAAAAACATTAATTTTCTTGTCCGTTAGATAATATAATATAAAAGATTTCCTAGAATGGAAATGGCGGCTAAATATGCCTGAGAAAATTATGTCCTTTCTTGATTGAGCTGTTGTTCATTTTTATTTTTTGACATTTATCTAGTGTAAAGTACTTATGGCCAAATTCATGAGTTAACTTGAGCTGCTATGTGCTACTCCAGCAGTACAATGCAGCCATAACCCATTTTTGGAGAACCCCATTTTAAAGTAAGTTGATTGATAAATGACACAAAGTTCACAGGACAGCCTAAATGGAATGGTTAAGAGAAATGGGTGTATTCAGACTAGCAAATGATAGTTAAGGGGGATGTAACTGCCCAAACATTACAGTAACTCCTCACTTAAGATTGTAGTTATGTTCCTGAAAAATGCAACTTTAAGAGAAACAATGTTAAACGGATCTAATTTTCCCATGAGATTTAATGTAAATGCGGGGAGTTATGTTCCAAGGAAATTTTGGAGGAGGAAGACAAACGGCATTATATACTGTACAGTACTGTACAGGGGAGGTGCCCCTGGCTTACCCCACACAAGCACAGCCCGCTGCAACAATGAGGCAGGCAAGGACACTAAGAAGCACCTTACACTGCAGTAGCTTCCCCCCAGAAGAACAGGTACTGACTTTGCAGGGGATGCTCCAGGCCTGCCTCTTCCCATCCCCACTCCACTCCAAGCCCACCTCTTCCCACCAGGAGTGGCATCAGGGTTTTCGGCACCCTAGGCGCAGGGCCAGCTTGCCAGTCTCGTGGCTCTGGTGGACCTCCCGCAGGCGTTCCTGCGGACGGTCCGCTGGTCCCGCGGCTCCAGTGGACTTGCCGCAGGCGTGCCTGCGGATGCTCCACCGGAGCTGCGGGACCAGTGGACCATCCACAGGAACACCTGCGGGAGGTCCACGGAGCCACGGGACCAGCAGACCGTCCGCAGGAATGCCTGCGGGAGGTCCACCGGATCAGTCTGCAGCCCTCCCAAATCCTGGAGCCCTAGGCGACCACCTAGGTCACCTAAATGGAAGCACCGGCCCTGCTTCCCACCCCCACTCCACCTCCTCCCCAGAGCACACCGCATCCCCACTCCTCCCCCTTCCTCCCAGTGCTTCCCTGCCACCAAACAGCTGCTTGGCAGCACTTAGGACTTTCTGGGAGGGAGAGGGAGAAGCAGAAATGTGATGAGTTGTGAAAGCATTCTATGACTTCAAAATATTACAGCTCTTTTATGCATTTGTTCATCATGAAAGTTAACCATCCAATAGCAGCTGTTCAGTGACATGAAGAAACACACAACTGGATGTAAACATGAAATGTTAAAATGGAGAAAATGTTCTTCTAATAACTTTTCTAAAGGCAAAAGGCACCTTTCTCAGTTGTTGGAAAAATACTAATGAAATGTGAAAAATCTAGGGTGAGAACAAAGCTCTGTTGAAGTTAATTGGAGTTTTGCCATTGACTTTAATAGGGCCAGGATTTTACCCCTGATATCTGTAGCTAGTGTATGGAGCTCTACACTAAAAATAACATCAATGTTTAGTTGGCTGTAACTAAGGAAAAAATAAACAAATTGAACTAACTGAAGGCTAAATAAAACATAGAAAAAAACAGGAGTGAAAAAGCAGATAGTACTGGTACCTAATGTGGAGAGGAGACCCTATGCTGCTGGCATAATTAGAAAAATGCATATACTGTCCAAGTTAGACCTAGGGGAACTTTTTCAGCCAAAACTCTTTTGGAGGAGGGACTTCAGGCTCCATGTTTCATTTTAGATATGGGAAAAGGGAAGCACAGAGGGCTTAGATCTGATTCAATTCTTGTTAAAGTGAAAATTCCCACTGACTAACATTGGATCTGACTGAGTTTTCATTGAACTCATCCAGAAAAATCAGTTCCAGAATAGGAATAGAACCTAGGACTCTCAACTCACTGTGCTCTGCACCTATCACTAGACAATCTGCCTCTTTAATAAAGCTGAAGCACAAAATTTCATGGAAGCCAAATTGGATAAAAAAGTTCAGGGGTTAGATGTAAATGATAATTTAAATGGGGGAGACACTTTTTCACTTGCTTTCTGAACACTGGTTTTCTAATTGCAAGAGCCAGAAAATGGTTTGCAAGATGACACAAGGCAGAGTGATAGCAGGACTTAAAATTAAAAAATATTAACCAAGGAACAAGAACAAGAATAGCTTTTAAAAGTTCTCTATGGAATGCTGTACCTTGTAAAGAAGGCAAGAGGCAAAAAAACTTAAAAAATATTGGAAGGGGAAAAATTTAGTCTGTCTGGAAAATGAGGCTAGGATTTATAGCTGAGTTAGGAATTAATGAAGCCCTGAAGAAAATAAGCAATGAAGTTGTAAATCACTTGAGGACAATGGTTATACAGTAGACAACTCAGAGCGATTGACTTCAATATTGGTTAAATCTGAATTACTCATTTGCCAGGTAAATCGTTCCACATAAAAGGACCAAGCTTTACTCATGTGAGTCATCCTGTGCCATCTGCTTCAGGACCCAATATTGAGGCCACTATGAACAATACAAATGTAACTGTTAAAACATAGAAGGGCTCCTCTAGTATGTGGCACTTATGAATGGTGACAAAAGTATCTGATTTTCTGGACTATAATGTAAATACTAGGTGGTTTGAAGGAGAATATATTGTTAAAACTGACATTATTGGCAATCAGATGATGCTATTGAAAACCATCTTGCTCGTTCTGTGTATCTGAATATGTAGGAATTAGATCTTGGAGAAATACTTATCACTAGCAGTGTTGCTGTTGGCTTTGAAAAACTGAGCGCATTTAAGTATCAGAGTGGTAGCCATGTTAGTCTGTATCCAGCTTATTTATTGAGCTTATTTATTTATTCATATTAATGTTAATTTATTACTAAAAATTAATTCCAATGGAATTTCCTATTAAGAATTAGTCTTAGGTGAAGCAGTTGACCGTTACATGAAGCAGAAATTACCATGAGAATGCCCTTTTAACTCCAATGCCAGTGAGTTGCAGAAAATTCTGTGTTCTCAAGGGATAAATACTTTCAGACAGTGACTAGAATGTACTTTGTTATAACTTTAAAAAAATCACCAGAGTGAGAGCTCTGTATAGTAAGAATGATCTTAAGATGAGGGCTAATGCCTATGTTGTGTCAAGGTTGGCTTATTGTAATTATCCTTTGGCAGGACTTCCTGATCATTAATCATAGGATTTAGCTTATAAAAAGTCTCAGATTCTGTTTAGTTTTAGCTGGAGTGGTACTATTCTAAAATGTTTACATTGGCCACCTCGTACACTTCATATTGATTTGTAAGTTCATTCACTTCCATGACTTACCTCAGGTTTATGGTCCAGTATGTCTGACTACGCTTTTATATTCATTTATTTGCAGGTTGGCCCACTGAGGGCAGAGTTGACTGTATCTATAACCTTGACATTTGTGTAATTGTGCTCCCTTGTTGTGGAATCAGTTCTCTAACTGACTGTTATGTGACCTGAGTCTGACTTAGCAATGCAGGTTACAATAAATGGGTATTTATTTGCTGTGGTTTGCTTTTCTTAGCTGCTAATTGACTCTTTCTTTCAGTGCACTGGGACTCTTGTGAAAGAATCAATATAAATGCATGGTAATGAAAATGTTGTTCATCTTAACTATAGTTAATATAGTGTGTCTCTATTTCCCTCTTCTTCAATATTCCCTTAGTTTTCTGTCTTTAATTTTCTCTTCATTTCCCTCCCTCTGTCTTCCCACAGTAAAAGATCATTTATGATGAATATATCGGGGGGGAGAGAAAAGCTCTAAGGTCTCTTAAAGATTATAATTTGTCATCCCAAGCAGGAAAGAAGAGGTAAGAATAAAATAACACAATACTCTTTGTCTCAGATGTACAGGATCAAAACAAGATGTGAGGAATGTGGCTTAATTAGGTCACAAATTTATTAACCTAACTTGCTGGAAAATACCCACAGCGATAACTCTGGTAGTAGAGGTTGTTATTCCTTCCTCACTCTTTTCCACCTCTTTAGTGTGAGCTGCCATCAGCCCCCTCTAAATCTGGTCCCATCCTATTGCTGGGACACCACCACCCTTCCCTGATGAAGGTTAAGGACCTGCAGTGAAGCAGGTTGTCTCCTCACTGTACCATACGTTGGGATTCCCAACCTGATTTCCCCAGCTTCTTCAGGAGATTCCTTCCCCTAAGTCTACTTCCAGCTCTGGTATATCAAGGAATTAGCCCCCTGTGCTACAAGTATTTGCACTGGACACCAGTGACAAAGAGGCACCAGCTTGTCTGCTTCATCCCTACTGAATTAGCCTCCCCAGGAGGGAACCCCTACACTGGTATTCATTCAATTGCCACCATTGCTAGGCATAACCTATTGAGCTCTTATTCTGTGCTGTTGAATGGAATCCCACACCACCAGGGGAATATCAGTATATACTCTGACATTACCATAAATTGAAATTTCCTTTTTTGAGGTAACTCCCTTCTCCTTGAAGAGGTAATAGGGCCTGCAACCACATCTGTGCTGCATTGACTGGACAAATTTACTCATCGTGGAGGGGGGAGGTTGATACTCTGAGTCGAGGTGTCAGCTCTCCTCCTCCCCATTGCAGAGCTCTAAATTCCAAAGCCTTAGCTGAAGCCTTCCTTGATGAACCCCTTATTAGTCTGATAGAGACTACCCCTCCACTACCCATGACACCACAGATTGTACTGTCAAATACTGAGAGGGCTCGCCCTTGCCCTCAAGAGGAGTTGAGTAAATTCCTCCATTACATATCTCAATGTGCAAGGTGCTAGTTGTTTTGCATAGATACAAAACTGGTCAAGAACCATGGCTCCTTGGGTCAAGCAGCACCAGATAGACTCCTCTGTGGGTCCCAGCACCAGCTTTCAAATTCCATCCACCACATCCTGAGGGTACAACTACATTCGAGCTGGAGGTGTAACTTCTATCTCAGGTAGACGTGTGTGCACTAACTCTGGTCAAGCTAGGACACTTGAACTGGCAGTTATCAACATGGTCCAATACTTCACTGTTACTTCAGAATCGACTCTTTCACTCTTGACTTCATCCTTGCATGCAGTCATTGTCACTGGGATGGGAGAGAGCCCCTACAGCTACTCTCTATTACCTCCTAGATCCAATACACACTGCTTGCCCTGGTAAAGCCCACAGACCCACTGCTCCCCAATCAACTTTCAGGTCTAGCTTGGGCATCCAATCCCCTCTTTCAAGGAAACCCTATTCCCTTATTTAAGGGATTGTCTAACACTCAGTAAAAATCTCCATCTTTTCATTTGCAAATTGGGTCTGGCCATTGTAGTTGGCTGCTTCCTCAGTTATGTACAAAAACCCATCCAAGAGTACCAGCTAGATGTAACACTGAAGTTTGCCACGCTTGTAGTTAATGCAAAATAATATTCTTAGATGTCCTAGCCCTTTCTAACCAGTCCCTGCACGCTGCCAGTTTACAAGTGACTGGAGATACATGCCTCTCTCTTTAACCTAGCCTCCAGATACTCCAGCCTGGGGGTGCAGGAGACGGACTGCTCTGTTACATTTGCTGGTAATACCCCTGGAGTTGGCCAAAAATTGGGGTTTGTCAGAAATTTCCACATTTAAAAATGTCGTTCATTCAGAACAAAAAAGATTTTTTCCAAGGAGCTGAAAATCCTGAAACAAATAAAAATTTACCATGGAAAATAAATAAATTTGTGCGCAAATGGGAAGCTAGGCGTGAAATTACCCATTCCATGCGTAGAAATAGCCATATCTTGTGCAAATGTACTTTTATTCAAAAAACCTACATTCACATTTTGCAGGTGCAACAAAGGCTTTCATATTTCAATTTTCAACTATGTACAATTACTTTCCTTAAGTAGCTTAAATTAACTTTCCTTAAATACATGCAAGATAGCTAAAGTAGCTATCTAGCATGTATAAGTATAGGTGACCTTATTCTGTAGACTACTTCTGGAATATTTTTAGGAAATATCCATAAACTAAGTACAGGCAGATTTGGAAATACTCTTGAAATTTCTTCATCACTAGGATGTGATCATTTACTTAGAACTTGCTGAATGGTTGGGTTTACAAAAGCTTATAAATACAGAGAAAGACTCCAAGCATATTCCACAGGGAGCTAATTTTTGCCAGCTGTTCACCTTGTTGATACACTGCCTGGTTATCTCACAGCTTTTTAAAAAAAAATCACTTTTTATTAGCTGCACCAAATAGTGAACAACATATTGAGCTCCTCATCTACAGCAGGTCCCCAATATATGTCAGGGTTGCATTCCTGAAGAGGGCGACGGATAGTGAAACAAAGATACCAGGGAATTTTTCCCCATAAGGAATAATGGCCCATCCTGGCTCTTTCTGCCCACACTCCAACCCTCGCCTGACCTCGCCTCTTCCCTCCCAGTTCCACTCCCTTCTCTGAGCGTGCTCTGTCCCCCCCCCCACTCCTCCCCCTTCCTCCCAGTGCCTCCTGAATGCCAGGGGAAGCACCCAAAGAAAAGCCATGCCAAAGGTGAAGTGATGGATATGCACATCAGGACTGACGTGAATCGGAACATGTTCCCCTATTCATGAGTGACAGATATGCGAAACGACGGATAAGAAAGAGATGTATACCAGGCACCCCCTGTACCACAAGTCTCACAACCAGAAAATGATGTTTGTTTATAAATCAGGCTCTAGTCTGACTTCAAAGCTATATGCATACAAAGTGCTTGCAGGATTGGCACTTTAAAGCTGGATGATGTTCCACAAAACCAAGTAAAATACACTTTGGGTTTGACTGCATGACTTCCTTAGAAGAGCTTGTATGTCTCACAGAGCTCTCATCACAGCTAATTAAAATGTTTTTAAAATTTGGATTAACATGCCACTGTATTTAATTAGTGGCCATTCATTATGGCCATATATTTTTTTTTTTTTTTGCTTCTCACAGTAGCCTGACATCCCATAAGCAAATCAGTGCATACTCATCATGATTAATAACTAACTCTAAATAGCAGCTTTTCTCAGAGTCAGTGCACAGGCTGTGTCGATTGAATGGCTCCACCCTTTCAAGTTTAATATAATTATTGAGCTTCTCTTCAGAATAAAAAGCAAGCTATTCTGAGTTCCATTAGAGGGTATGTAGCATTTTAGGAGATCTGAGTAATGTAAGGATGAGATAGAATCAGTTAAAGCACTGAAAAGGACTCAAGGCACTAAATATTTTCTGAGCAGAACTAAGCAAAGTGGGTGGCTTTATTAAACTGTAATTCAAAGCATCAAAGACAAAGTACCATAATCAAGGAGAGGGGACTCTGGATTAGTGTGCCTAATGGGGAGATAAAAACATTCATACTGACAATGTTTACTTGCCCACCCCGATCTAAGAGATAAGGTGAGCTTTGAAGAGGGATTTGAATAAAGAGGCAAGAGAGGATGGCAAAAGAAGTACTTCTCAATAGAACATGTGTTTATGATTTGAGATTTCCCCTTAACAAATCTTCAGTATTATTAATGAATGCTATATTTTAATTTTAATTTATTATTCATTTTGAAAAATTGATGTGACCATCCAGATAATTGTATAGTAAATATCTATTTGATTTATCCTTATAGTCTGGTCTGGTATGCTCAGAATGTTCCACAAAGATTCCTTTCACACTTAAATATGAAAGGCATGAAAACAAAGAAAGAAGAGGAGGAAGGAGAAACAACCAATAAATAGGAGAGAAAGGAAGAAGACACAAAGGACAGTAGTCTGCCAGTCCATCTAGCACTCACATTTAAGAAAATATAACCACCCTTGACTCTACCTCTGCTGTTTCTTTAAGATATTAATATACTTCTTACATAAAGACTTACATTCTCCTGACTTTCTATTGATTTTATATATTAAATCTTCATAAGAAGATAGCCCAGTAATTTCTAATTCCCCTTTCTGATCAATACAATCATATTCTTCTCCATCTTTGTGATATCAATCTTATAGGACAAAAGCACTACCCAATTTTTCTTCTTAAAATTTTTAAAATTGTTTGGCACTGAATAGTCATAGAACATGTAAAAAATAAATTAAAAACATTAAGATAGCAAAGCCAAGCACTCAGAAGTTAGGAAATGCTAGAATTAAGGTCACCCATGCAACCGTATTTCAGCCCCCTTGTGTGTATGCATTATGATACAGTCTTTAATTACATGATCTCATACTTTTAACAAAAGATGTTGTGTGTAATTTGCTAGATTTTTTAAAATGAAACTGAAATAATAGTAATTTCATTTTATCAAACCACATTAACATCCATATAGGTTATCAGCAGAGTTGGAACCTTTAGAACTGCAGCACAGATCTGCCACTTGAGTTAATGGAGTAACTGATAACAGTAGCAGGTTTTCATCCTCTGTGTGGACCAGCACTAGAGGGGATGAGACAAAGATGCTCTTTGCAGTAGGTTTCACGGATATTTGCTGATAGGAGAGGAAAGTAGAGACTCAGGAATCTTGGGTTCCATTCCAAGTTCCAGAGGAGAGTGTTCACAGACCCTTCTTCCCCATTCCTCCTCTCAAGCCTGACCCATTTTCTCCTATCCATTCCAGCCAGTCATATGGCTCCAATCTCCCCACTTCTCCCTGTCCCATTCCCATCCACATGCTACTCATCTCAAGCTTCTTGTTCCTGTCTCCTTGCACTGTCAGTCCTAGTCTCCTCCTCCAGTTTTCAAGTTTCCAGCCCCACTTACTGTAGAATTGTATGGAGGGTCTGTTAGGGGCCAGCCAGGAGAAGTGCAGTGGGATCTATGTTTAAGTGGATTCATTGGCCTTAATACACATGCAAACGATAAGAATGTCACAGATTTTAATGCCAGAGGGACCATTGTGATGATCTAGTCTGACCTCCGGTATAACACTAGCAGGGCTGGCTTTAGGCCGATTCCCCCAATTCCCCTGAATCGGGCCCCAACTCTGGCTGGGCGGTGCGGCCCCGGCCCCAACTCTGGCCAGGTGGCGCGGACCCGAGATCGGGGCCGGGGATAAGACGGGGGCAGGGAGTCCCAGGGACAGGGAGCAGGTGTGGGGGGCTGGATCGGGCAGAGGTTCTGGGGGGGCGGTCAGGAGATGGGAAATGGGGGTTGGCTAGGCATGGGAGTTCCAGGGTCTATCGGGGTGGGGATGGGATGGGGTTGGGACAGGGAGCAGGGCGAGTTGGGTAGGGTTGGGGTCCTGGGGAACAGTTAGGGTTGGGGATCTTGGGAAGGAGTGGTCAGGGGACAAGGAGCAGGGGGGTTGATGGGTTGCGGTTTCCGAGGGGAGCAGTCAGGGGCAGGACATGGAGTGGGTAGATGTACTCACCAGGCGGTTCCCTACCAGATCTTCAGTGGTGGGTCCTTCAGTCCCATGGAAGACCCGGAGTGAAGACTCGGAGCGCCGCCAGGTGTGTCATCCCTGCTGGGTCCCTGTCAAATCGGGCCCCACATTTTCTAAAGCCAGTCCTGCCTGCAGTGGTCCCCAAAGAAGGGATAGTACCTCAGGAAGATGGGTCTGTGCCCAGTTTAAGAGGGATAGACTTTTGTGTTTGCTTTTGGGAACTCTGTTAATTTAGTTAAAATAAAAAGAAACTCTGACCCTGTAATTAGACAAGGCTGTGGAGTTTTGATTAAAGTCATTAGTACCATGAAGGCCTACTTCTGCAAGTTCCTGAGCTTGAAATCCTACACCTTTGCAGAGAGCTAATGCAACGCCTGTGCACCACTTAAGATGTCAAAATAGAGATGAAGTGGGGTTTTGTGCTATCCCTTGGCAAGTGGGAGAATTTCATCCTCAGACTCCGTTTGTCCTTTGAGAAACTGTTTTTTTTTATTTTATTTTTTTGTTTCTTTATTTGCTTGTTTTTCTGAATACATTTGTATTTGCTCATTTAAATCATGTCAGTTAGGAGTGTAAAACTGTTTCCAGGCCCTGATATCCCCAAACCCCTCAATTTATCAGTCTAACCCTGAAGTCTTTCCTTAGACAAAAACTGCCCCTGAATTCATCCCCCCAAAAGTTCTTCAGCAGCTGACTTCAGGACTCCTGCCTCTTTCTGGACTGTCTTTAACAAGCACTACATTTTTTTCCCGACCTGAATATCATCTGGATCTTCCATAGGAGCTGAAAGTACATGTCCTGCAACCAGAGCTGTCCCTAGGGTACGGCAAATCAGGACCACTGCCCGGGCACTGCACTTTGGGGCCCCCCATGCTTCATGAGGAGGCGGGCAGGGAGGCGAGGCAGGAGGTGGGTGGGCGGGGGGATGAGGAGGAGTCCCTCTACCAACATCCCTGTAGCGAGGCACCCTGGCTTCCCGCCACGCCTGAGAGGGACGGGCCAGAACAGACGCCGGAGTGGGCGGCGCCACCGCCGCCTGTCCCTTCTCCCTGGAAGTCCATGGACAGAACAGAAACTATAAGACCCGGCCCCAGCGCTCAGTTAGGTGCAGGCTGCCGGAGAGGACAGATGCTGGTGCTCGAGCTCCCGCCGGGTCCAGCCTACCCCATGCCCAGTACCCAGAGGAGCACTGGCCGAGCCTGCCCCGTGCCCGGTACACAAAGGAGCGGCCTGAGCTTCCCTACACCCAGTATCCAGAGGATCCCATGGTCTGGGACCCACCCAACGATGCCGATGAGAGACAGGTAACCAGAGAGGGGGAGGTGGGAAGTGGCCCGGGGGTAGCCAACCCTGGTTTGGCTCCCGAAGAGCCTGAACCCATGTCAGTGTGTTGCGGCCAGGATCCCCACTGACAGCAGCGAGTCTTGGCCACTGGTAGGGCCCCGGGCTGGAACGCAGTGGAGTGGGAAGGCCTGCGTTTCCCCTGCCACCTTTCCAAGGGTGGCAGATTCCCCCTCTCTGTGGCCTGAGGAGGCCTTCTTTATAGACTTACTGTGGGAGCTGCTGCTCAGCCCCTGCCTGAGGGTCTGAGCCCTGTGCCTGTTTATTGCCCCACCCTGAACCAGGGCTTGGGGCTTTATAGACTTCCTCGTGGAACTGCTGCTCAGCCCCCTTGCTGAAGGAGCTGAGCCCTGAACTGCTTAGTGCCCTGTGCTGCCCAAAGCCTGGGCTTATATACTGTGTTTGCTCAGCCTGCTGGAAGGCCTGAGCCTGAACTGCTTACTGCCCTGCCCTGCCCAAGGGCCTGGGCTTATAGACTCTGTATTTGCTCAGCCCCTGCTGAAGGGTCTGAGCCCTGGACATATTGCTGCTCTGTAGCGAGGTGCCCTGGCTCCCGGCCACGCCTAAGAGGGACGAGCCCCAGCGCCGGACCCTTACAATCCCTCTCCCCCCAGCCAATCAATGCCTCTCCCTCCCTCCCAGTGCCTACAGCTGATCAGCTGTTTCTCGGCATCTGGAGGTGCTGGGGGGAGGGGAGAGGAGTAAGAGGGCAGAACTGGGTGGGGAAGAGGTGGAGTGGGAGTGGGAAGAGGCAAGGTGGGGCCTTGGGGGAAGGGGTGAAGTGGGGGCAGGGTCTGAGTGGAGCTGCGGGGGAGCACCCCTCCAACAGATAAAAACTTGGAGCCTATGTCCCGGAACTGCACCCTGCCAGAAGATAGAAACTCAGATCCTGTGTCCCGGGCCCTGCCTCCCCCTTTAGGGATGGCCCTGCCTACAACAGCACAGGAATTTACTAAAAACTTGAAATACTATTTGTAATAAACAACATAGCCTGCTGTAGATTCCTTGTTATTTGTTCCATTAAATGTCTCTCTTTCAGAAAGACTGGGAACAAGCTAGTCTGGCTGCTTCATTTTAGAGTACTTCCTCTTAGTCTGAGTGTTTAAAAAAAAAAAAAAAACTTTTTTCAGAAAGTGGATGACTTGTTTTAAAATGATCCTAGCTCAAGGTTGTAATAACAAGACAGCTGTCCTTCTCTCTGATTTAGATGTTCCAGTCTCTTTCTTGTGCAAGGGCTGTGTTGATTTCGAGTTCATTAATAAGTAATCTTGCTCCTGGCAATACCCTCACACTGACTCGAAAGTTGTCTCTGGACCAAGGTAAGTGGGGTTTACTATAACTATCTTATACCCTGAAAAGTCTATCTGGAAAACAAAGAGCGAGAGATGTAATATGAGTTGTGGAATGAAAGTCCTGAATTTTTAATAATCCATGAAATTTCTTGTCTCAGAATTATTCTCTTCTGAAGATTTGGTGCAAAGTAAATGGGATTATTTAATCCTCTACTTTAGTGCATGGGGCTGAAACACTTGTTCACCCATCTCCATTTGTCTTTCAACCAGAATTAGAAATCCTCAGTTAATCTACCACATCCACATGTGAAGTAGATCTTTCTAACAAAGATCTGTCACTTCCCCTTCCCTGGGCTCTCAGTGTGGTCCAGGATCTTTATATGGGAAGGAGACAGGCTGGAAGCAGCAGGGAGTGCATGGACCTTCAGAGCATCTGAGCAGACCTCTCCCGATGCTCTGGAATGCTTCTTTCACAGGGACTTCAGGTACCTCTGCCCATAGGGCACACCTTGTCAGAACTGGATGCGCTCAAGATGTTCTGACAAGCAAGCAGGAAGACTCACAAAGGCACAGGTCCTTCACACAGATTTCTCTAGCTTAGGGGTAGGCAACCTATGGCACGGGTGCCGAAGGCAGCACGCGAGCTGATTTTCAGTGACTCACACTGCCCAGGTCCCAGCCACTGGTCTGGTGGGCTCTGCATTTAATTTAATTTTAAATGAAGCTTCTTAAACATTTTAAAAGCCTTATTTACTTTGCATACAACAATAGTTTAGTTATATATTATAGACTTACAGAAAGAGACGTTCTAAAAACGTTAAAATGTGTGACTGGCACGCGAAACCTTAAATTAGAGTGAATAAATGAAGATTTGGCACACCACTTCTGAAAGGTTGCTGACCCCTGCTCTAGCTACTGCTCCAAGATCTATGCAGATTTTTATGGGCAGGGGTTAGAGCTGAACCCCCTGCTCTTTTCTTTTCTACTCTTCACCCCCAGACAGAGTCACCCTGCAGAACTTCTCTCCTTCTCCCTATCCCCTCCCACATGTTTTCCCATGAGAAGTGTCAATCTGGTCCCATTTTTTAATGTTTACTGTTAGTGCTAAAGGACTGTAGAAAATATTCAGTGGCATGTGTGTAAATAATGACTATCTTTATCCTATAAAAAATTAATAAATAAATGTCAGTACATGTATGTCTTTCAGAGTGATAATCAAATGGGGAAAGCTTTTAAATCTTAATTCACTCCGATTCGAAGAGCCTGCACAAGGCCCTGTGCATCACTTAACTCCCATTTAAGACCCAAATTAATGGCTTAAGTGGTGTTTAAATGGCACATGGGGTCCAGTGAGGACCCACTGCACTGGGGTGAATATCAAAAGTATAGAAGATACACATTAAGGAGATAGCTTAATCCAGTCAGAAATGTCTTGATCTATATCCTCACCTCTTTCCTAATACCATGTACAGCAGATAATCTTGTAAAGCAGTTGTTCTCACTGAAGCACAATGATTAAAGGAGAAAAAAAATCTTATCTCCTATATCAGGTAGACAATCTGATGGACAAAGCAGAATTACTTGTAACTTAGAATAGCCAAATTCTGCCACGCTTACTCATCCTGAGTATTTCCTTACTTGGTCTGACTGAAACTAAGGAAACCAATAAGAAGTACTGTCACTGTGAAAACTAACCATTTTATTCCTACCCTTTGTTTTGTCTTTTAACCTGTTATTGATGCCTGAGAGGATTTTCCCTCTTAACTCATAAAAAAGCCTAACTAAGCCAGTGGATAACCCTTGTCCACCTGCTTGTTGGCATCCTCAAAGAATTCTAGTAGATAAGTGGAGCATTATTTCCCTTTACAAAAGGAGTGTTGACCCTTCCCCAACATATTGTGTTCCTCTATATATCTGATTCCGTTCTTTATTATCATTTCAACCAACTGGCCTGGCACTGAAGTTAGGTTTACTGACCCATAATTGCCAGGATTGCCTTTAGAGCCTTTTAAAACATAATTGGATTACCTATGCTATCCTCCAGTCATCTGATAAAGTGTAATTTAAACAATAGGTTACATACCACAGTTCTACAGTTTCATATTTGTGTTCCTTCATAACTCTTGGGTGAACACCATCTGGCCCTGCTGAGTTATAATTTAAACAATAATCAATTTGTTCCAAAACCACCTTCTACTGACACCTCAATTTGGGACAGTTCCTCAGATTTGTCATCTAAAAAAAATGGCTCAGGTATGGGGCTCTCTCCCATATCCTCTGTAGGGAATACCAATGCAAAGGATTCATTTAGCATCTCCACAACAGCCTTGTCATCTCTGAATGCTCCTTTAGCACCTCAACTGTCAATGGCCATACTGATTGTTTTGGAAAGCTTCCTGCTTCTGATGTAATTTTAAAAAGTTAGGGGTTTCTGTGTCTTTTTCCAGTTGCTCTTCAAATTCTTTTTTGGCCTGCCTAATTAGATTTTTATACTAGACTTGCCAGAGTTCATGCTCCTATTTTCCTAAGTAGGATTTCCCTTCCAATTTTTAAAGTCTTAAAGTGTTTTAACTTCCTCTTAACTGGCTTCCTCGCTGCTGTGTAGTTCCCTTTGTGAAGTTAAATGTTATTGGGATGGGTTTCTTTTGGTATTCCCCCTCCCTGGATGTTTAAAATTAATTACATTATGGTCTATTACTGAGTTGTAGTCACCTCTTTGACCAGATCGTGGGCTCCACTTAGGACTAAATTAGTAATTGCCTCTCCCCTTGTGGGTCCCAGGACTAGCTGCTCCAAGAAGTAATTATTAATGGTGTCTAGAAATTTTACCTCTGCATCCTGTCCTGAGGTGACATGTACCCAGTCAATATGAGATAGTGGAAGACCCAATAATAATGAGGAATTTCTGCTTTTTGTAGCTTATAATCCCCCTGAGCATTTCACAATTACCATCAACATCCTGGTCAGGTGTTCAGTAATATATTGCTACTTCTATACTCTTATTATTCTAGCATAGAATCTTATGCCTACAGATTCTATGATACACTTTGATTCATTTAAGATTTTTACTATATTTGACTCCATACTCTTTCACATATAGTGCCACTCCCCCACCAGCATAACCTATGCTGTCATTCCTATATATTTTGTACCCTGGTATTACTGTGTCTCATTGACTGTCATTATGTTTCTGTGGTGCTTATTATATTAATGTACTCATTTAATACCAAGCACTCTAGTTCACCTGTCTTAGTAATTAGACTTCTAGCATTTGTATATAAGCACTTATAAAGCTTCTAAGCTTATAAAACTTGTCAAAATTTTGTTGTCTGCCTTCATGTGATGTAATTGAATGGAACTCTTGTGTGCAACTGTTTCTCTTCAGTTACTATCTGTATTTTATCTGCTCCTGTCCTCCTCTTTGGTAGGATATTGATTATTCCACTAATAAATCCTTCATTAAACGGTGTCTGTCTGAACCATGTGCTTTCCCTTCCCCCCCTCAATTCTTAGTTTAAGAACTCCATGACCTTTTTTGTTCCATTTTGGCTTAGGTGGAACCCATTCTTCCTGTACAGGCACCACCTTTCCCGAAAGGTTCCCCGGTTCCTAATAAACCTAAATCCCTCCTCCAACACAGTCATCTTATCCATGCATTCAGACCTTACAGTTCTATCTAACTGCCTGGCCCTGCTCATGGAACTGGAAGCTTTTCCGATAATGCTATTGTGGAGGTCCTGGACTTTATCCTCTTATCCAGCAGCTTCAGTTTTGGCCTTCAGGACCTCTCTTACCTTTCCCTATGTCATTGATAGTACATATACCATGACCACAGACTCCTCCCCAGCATTGCACATAAGTCTTAGATGTCTCGAGGACCACAACCTTTGCACCTGGCAGGCAATTCATCATGCGCTTCTCTCAGTCATCATAAACTCAACTATTTAGATTTTTAGTCAAATCTCACCATTACTACTACTTGGCTCTTCTTAATAACAAAGGTCACCTCCCCCAGAGGGGTATCCTTTAGTATAGGAGGATACCATCGCATCATCTGGAAGGAGGGTCTCAACTATGGGATCACTGCCCTCTGCTCCAGCTTGATGTTCTCCTTCACCAAGGCTTTCGTCCTCCTCCTCCTCCTCCACAATAACACAGGCTGTCTGACTCAGGGTGGAATCACCCTGTCCCCAAAAGGCTTGTTTATGTACCTCCCATTTCCCTTAGCTCTTTCAGTTCAGCCACTCTCGTCTCAAGAGCAAGTACTTGATCTCTGAAGGCCATGAGTTGGTTGTATCACATATCCACAATCATACATGCTGCACCCAGTGCAATCAACTGGATCATCCCCATTCTGGATTTCTGCCTGCAATATTTTTACTCTTGCCGGTGTTTTTGGTTTGGAAGGATTTGGGTGGGAGGTTGGGGTTGCTACAGGCCTAACTTTAGAGAATGTTTATTAGAATCATGGAATCATAGAATGTCAGGGTTGGAAGGGACCTCAGGAGGTCATCTAGTCCAACTGGCTCTCTCTCTACCTCACAAAATTCCCCGTTTTTTCTGTTCCTGTTTGCTAGTTCTCTCATTTCTTAGGAGGTAGCTTTTTAAACCCCTGTTCTCCTTGAGTTAGCCCTGCCCCATTGTCAAGGATTAGGGATCAAAGGACAGCAAACTAGAGCCTTGTAAGGAAGCTTCTCAGTTTTGCCTAGCAGGCACTAGGCTCAGCACACAGCCTCCACTCTCCCAAAACAGATCACACAATAGGCACATGGCAAGCAATGAGTAGACAACTTTCACACTCCAAGAGTCATTTAGACGCTCCTCCTTTGGCTGGAAAACTCTTTTTTTTTGCTATTCTTGTCTGCTAGCATGAATCTGATTTATTTGGGTTTTGTGTTCCATTAATACATCCAATTAGTCTCTTAATATTCTAATTTCATAATGATTTAAATTTCACATATTCAAGTTACTCAAGATAGGATTCCTGTAACATTGAAATCAAATCTCTTTCTTCTCCAAATACAGTATAAGATTTGTTTCCTCTTTAGTCAGAGAAAAACCCCTTAAGTAGTTCAAGACATTATTTTAATTGTTTCACTTATTTTAACTATTGATTTATTTGCATCTTTTAGTTAGTAGATGCTCTCCTGCTCTCTAATTTTTAGGGACCAGCATTCCTGGGGCAACAAACTGGAAGGAAATTTTCTCCATCTGAATTCTCCTATCAAAGAATGGTTAATATCTTTCTGTACAACAGATTTCCTTGATGCTTGTTTATAACAGGTTTATGCCAGCAGCATTGCTGGAAGGAATAAAAATAGAACAGTGTCCTCAAACAGAGATGTCACTTGAAGGCCTTTTTTGATTAGTGGGGTTTTTGTTTTTTGTTTTGTTTTTTTACAATTAATCCAGAGGACTATTTGTCTTGGACTCAAATTCACCGTTATTTTTTATTCCTTGGGAAAGTTACATTTATCTGTCTTTAAATTCATATATTCTGCAGAGAGGTAAGAAAGAAGCAGACTGTAATGTCTGGAAGACAGTCACTGATGCTTGAACAGTTACAAATAAGATTCACTTTGTTGCAGTTTTAATAAAGGTCCTGATACTTAGCTCACCTAAATTGGTACAGGTTGGCAACAAGTTGACTTTAGTGGAGGGACATTGATTTACACTAGGTAAGGATGTGGCCCCAAATCTTAGGACATCATTACACAGTAATTGTAACTTGGATTGCAGGATTCTCATTACAATAAGGTTGTTTCTACAAAATACAATTGATTGGTAATAAATTCATTAATATGTCACACACTAAGAAGGCAGTAGCAGCAGCTGTGGGGAAAGTGTGAAGACTTTTACCTCATGAGTTTCTAATTGAAAATGAATCAAGGTTTTTTGCAGGATCCTGCAAGTCACTTTCAGTTCTTACAGAGAATTAATGAGTGTCCCCATAGATAATGGGCCCAATCCTCTGCTCGTGTATATTGACAGCTCTATTGATCAAGCTGATCCCAAAGTCAGTGGAACTATGGTGATATAAACCATAAAGAATCTGACCCAGTATTTCTAAAGACTCCTATCACCCTGTATCCTTGACCTGCAAGGATATGGGGGGGAGAAGGGGAGAAGAGAGATCCTCAGAGTCTGAGGATCAAAACCCTGCTCATTTTCTCATAGGAATTGGAGGGAATTTCACCTCACCCCCATCAATGGAATGATCAGAGGAAAACTCCATGTTACTCCCTTGTTTCAGGCAACCTCACTTAATGTGATTGTTGGAAAACGTATAGCTCTAAAATATCTACTGCTGGTCTCTGAACTAGTCAATCTTTGGCCCTAGAAGACAAATGTCCTTTACAGTGCAGATTTCATATACAGAAAAAAGTCATGCAGTCAGTAGTGCTGTCAGACTTTCACAATCCATAGTTCAAATGTTTGTCACAGTAAATTGCTCATCGTTCATGGATTGTTCATACCCCCAGATTTGAGTATGAGTTTGTGCATACACAGAGGGTGGTGACTTTGTAAACAGTTTGTGCTTATGACTCACTAAAAATCAAGCACCCTAAGCCAACTTTTGCCCTATGCATTTTACAAGATATTACAGAATCACAGAAATTAGAGTTGAGAAATTATATATTCTCAAGAGTCCAATTTAACTTTACATGACTGGAGAGAAGGGCATCTCGCCATTTTGCTTAGGAGGGTGCTCTACAACTAGGAAATGTTTCTCGAGGGTTGAGTTTGGGGGTTGTCTTTGTTTTGTTCTTTGAGAACTAAATCTTATTTTTCTCACTGTCATATTACTACTCTTCATTATCTCCTTTGGAAACACCCTAAAGAATTCCTTTCCCTCTATGACCTGAGTGACACATGCTGGAGGTTTCATGCTGCCAGTATTAAAACATCCTTGGAATTTCTAAACATAAGTGACAAACTTCCTAACTCAAAGTGTTGCTGCCAACACAGGGGAATTCTTTAGCTCCTGTTCATCTATTAGGACAAGGTCTAATAATGACAGAACTAAAAATTATGGCTTAGGTACAAGTGATCATCAGAATCATAGTGCCCAAGCCCAATGAAGTCCAGACCAATAATATATAAATATTTGGTGCCTTATTAGGGCCAAATTCAAAAGGCTGAAAGCAATTCAGCTAAATTAGCTGGGTGGAGGAATTTAATCAGAAAAATGTCACTGATAATTGGGAATCATTAAAAAATACCTTGCTAGATGTCCAAAAAGTCATAGTCAAGGAAGAAGGTCATATGGATTAAAAAACAGACCTAGGTTACAGGGGAAGTGAAGGCAACTATTTAAAAAAAAAAGTATATAAAACAAATAGAAGAAGGGAAAGTTGATAGTAATGGATATAAATCAGACATTAGGAATTGTAGAAAATTGATAACGGAAGTAAAGCGGCACAAAGAGGAATCTGTGGCCAGCAGAGTTAAGGACAATCAGGAGGGGTTTTTGTGTTTGTTTTGTGTCTAACTGCCTTCGTGCATTTGTTCACTGTTTGCTGACTAAAATCAATAGTACACTGAACATTTATAAACTTTCAAATTAGGAGACTGGGGTCTCTTTGGGCAGAGTTTATTCACTTTATTGAAGAAACAGAATATGTTTACTTTGGGTATTTCAAAGTCGATATTCTATGAAGATAAGAAGGCAGCAGGATTTGTGTGGATGCATATGTACTTTTTTTTTAATAATTTTCTTTAGCTGTATAGTTTGCAAGTCCAGATTCTTAGCTTAAAACTCTTCCAATACTTCTGGAGCTTATTGTTGTTAAACATGTCACCTGTAGTCAGTAAAATGTCTATATGGCGCTCTGTTCAACAGAGATGAACATCTGCCATAGAGAGGTTGGCACTAGGGTGACCAGACAGCAAGTGTGAAAAATTGGGATGGGGTAGGGGTAATAGGACCCTATATAAGAAAAAGACCAAAAAATCTGGACTGTCCCTATAAAATCAGGATATCTGGTCATCCTAGTTGGCACATATAAAATGTCTGAAATTAAATTACACAGTACTGTGAGTAACTCTGCAGAAACCAAAATGGCTGAAGTAATTCATAAACATCTTCCACAAGGGTCACTGCCACAGAAAGTAAATTGGGGCAGCTTTGAGGGCTGACCTAGCCTGCCAGGAGACAGCTGTGAAAGACCCCAGTACCACTGAATAAAGGAGGTGCAAAGCAATCCCACTTTTTTCCATGCACAAGCACAACAGTGAATTTCCCTTTATGTACTCACTTTGTACAGGGGTGAGTGACTATACAAGGTGCAAGGCAGTGGAGAAATGCCTTGTGCTCTTCCTCCCCAAGTTTCACGTTCATTCAGGACTAGCATAATCCTGACCCACACAGAAGACAAGGCTTTATGACCATTAGGGAACCAGTGCAAAGAATTTCACATCCTTGCTACTTGCCTGAATATTACAGTTCCTTTTCCCTATGCTTTCCAGAATGCAATTAGTTACATGCTGATGAAAATACATTAGATAATCCTCTGCTCACTTGCTTGATATCAATAAAAAACCCTTTAACCGTGCTTTTAACAGGCATGGCATGTAATCAAATGCTATTGGAAAATTGGAAATAAGGGAAAAGGTAATTTGCCATAATTTTTATAAAATATATTTTTATTATAAAAGGGAGCAGTGAATATTGTATTTCTCCTAGCCGCATTAATGTACCTCAGACATAGGAGTTGGGCTGTCATCTACAAAAAGTCTGAAATATGCTATAAGCAGCGCTACATGGAACCAATCAAACACAGCTTGCAAAACCACCTCTGAACTGAGTCATTATTCCACTACTGGCTATTTTTAGAGATAGAAAATAAAGTAAACAGACTTCAGTGAGACTTCATGATGAAGATCCTGATTCTGCTCCCATCAAAGTCAATGGGAGTTTTGCTACTGAATTAAATGGAGTAGCTTCAGGACTGAAATGCTGGAGATGCGTAACCTGCTCTAGTGACAAAAGCTTTTGCAGGGGCAGTGGGTTCTGGATAAAGGAGATATACTTAATCATTTAGGGTACGTCTACACTGCACGATTATTTCGAAGTAGTTTAAACCGATGTTACAAAACCGATGTTATAAAATCGGTTTTGCGCGTCCACAGTGCGATCAAAAAATCGATTGCTTATGTCCATGGTCCAAGGCTACCATCGATTTCAGGAGCGGTGCACTGTGGGTAGCTGTTCCTCAGGTTATCCATAGTTCCACTTCCGTGTTGAGAGCACAGTGCTGATGGGGGCAAGAAACATTGCCCCGGGTGGGTGCTGGGGTACAGCTTCACTCCTCTCCTTTGTGAAGGCAGCAGACAACCCTTTGGCCGCCTTTTTGCGGAGTGCATTGAGCAAACGCCTAGCAACAGCAATCATGGACCTGAGATCAACAAACGGTATTCTGACGTTGTCAAACACCTCGCGTACTCTCGTGCTGAATACTCGAACAATGAAAGCAAAGGCAGGAGGAGAGGAGGAGGGCCAGCTATTTGCGACGGCAAGGACAGCGATGACGAGATGGAGGCAGAATTCTCCATAAACCGCTGGAACCCAGGCGGTTTTGGGAGCTCGGCTATAACAGGGGCATCTATACCCATTGAACGCGGAATCTTGGGCACGGGAAAACAAGCACAGACTGGGGGACCCGCATTGTTTTTGACGGTGGGGGACGATTCGCAGTGGCTGCGAAACTTTCGCATGCGTAAGAGCACTTTCTTAGAACTTTGTGACATGCTTTCCCTGCCCTGAAAACGCCGTAATACAAACATGAGAAGCACCCTCAACCGTGAGAAGCGAGTGGCAATAAGCCCTCTGGAAGCTTGCAACGCCAAGACAGCTACCGTCAGTCGGAAATTCAATTTGGAGTGGGCAAATCTACTGTGAGGGGCTGCGGTGATGCAAGTACCAAGCAATCGTTAAGCTGCTGCTACAAAAGGTGTGACTCTGGGAAAACGGCAGGTGCTAGTGGATCGGCTTTTGGCAATGGGTTTTCGCGAACTGTGGTGGGCATAAGATGGAACCCTATCCCTTATCTTGGCCCCAGAACACCAGGGGCACCAGTACGTGAACCGCAAGGGCGTACTTTCATGTGTGCTCAAGCACTGGTGGAACCACAAGGGACGTTTCACCCACATCCACGCTGGGATGCCAGGAAGGGTTCGTGACGCTGCGGGCGTCTTCAGGAGCCTAGTCTTGTTTAACGTCTTGCAGCAAGGGAATTATTCCCAACCAGAAATACACCGTTGGAATGTTGCTAAATGCCTATAGTTATCCTGGGGACCCCGGCCTAGTACCCCTTGTGCCATGGCTCATGAAGCCATACACTGGCAGCCTGGCAAGTGGTCAGGAGCTGTTCAAAACTACAGGCTGAGCAAGTGCGCGAGGTGGCTAAATGTGGCATTTGGCCGTTTAAAGGGTCGCTGGCGATCATGTATTACTCCGCTCAACCCTCAGCCAAACCAATGTCCCGCTTGCTATTGCTGGCTTGCTGTGTGCTCCACAATCTTTGTGAGACTAAGGGGAGACAATTTATGGCTGGGTTGGGAGGTGAGCAAATCACCTGGCCGCTGAGGTACGAGCACCAGAAGACAGGGCGATTAGAAGAGCCAACCTTGCGAGGCGACTGCGCATCAGAGAAGCCTTGAAAAAACGAGTTTCAGCACACCAGGGTACGGTGTGACTCTGTTTGCTTCCCCTTGATGACCCTCCGCACTTGATGGACTTATTCAGTGTAAGCAACCACCCTCCCCTTTTCATACAGGGTGGCGAAGGAAATAAATTCTGTATCGTTTAAAAATCATTTATTATTCATTAAAAATATATTATGCATCTGTTAAAATCATGAGTTTTTCCTTACTAGATTTCCCTGTAAGCAACCCACCCTCCCCTTCGATGTATTCTGTATTACAAAGGAACTTTAAAAAAAGGCCAGAGAATTAGGAAGGTGTCCCTGACTGCTTGTGCTTTGGAAGGAGGGGAAGGAAAGGCTACTAAGCACACTGTAGCGTAATTACAGCCTTTTTTCACGTTGTGGGGGGGAGGAAAGAAAATGAGGAGCTGTTCCCTGAACCACGCCAGACACTGGTTTGACCCTACAGACATTGGGAGCTCTGCCATAATGCAAATTATTTCAGAGACTGCTGTGGACTGTGGATAGCTGGAGTCCTCAAGTACCCCCTCCCTCCCTTCATGAGCGTCCATTTGAGTCTCTGGCTTCCCGTTACGCTTGTCACGCCAGCGCTGTGTATCCTGCAGTTTTTATTCAAACGCTTTGGCATTTCGTGTTCTGTAACGGAGCTGGATACAACAGATTTGTCTCCCCATACAGCGATCAGACCTAGTATCTCCCGTACGGTCCATGCTGGAGCTCTTTTTGGATTTGAGACTGCATCGCCAGCCCGTGCCTGATCAGAGCTCCACGGAGAACAAGCAGGAAATGTAATTCAAAAGTTCGCGGGGCTTTTCCTGTTTACCCTGCCGCTGCATCCGAGTTCAGATTGCTGTCCAGAGCGGTCACTTGCAGCACTCTGGAGATGCCGCCCGGAGGCCAATAACGTCGATTTCCATCCACACGAACCCTATCCGAGTTATCACTATCGAATTTAGCGCTACTCCTCTCGTTTGGGAGGAGTTCCTGAAATCGATTAAGGAGCGGTGTAACTCGATATTAATGACGACGTCGTGTGAACGGATACAGCGTTAAATCGGTATATCGGCCATTAAACCGATTTAAAGTCGCAGTGTAGACCTGGCCTTAGAATGCCACCAAGGCTAACGCCACAGTATCTCTAAAAATGCCACTTATCACCTTTCTAGCCTAATAGGTGGCATTTTTTTCTAAAATAAACAAAATCTGCAAGCCTGATGTAAATCCATCCTTTCTGCCTTATTGATGAATTTATCATAGTCATTTTGTGCAGTCCAAGAGAACTCAAGAAAAATCATTCCATGTTCAGTGTAACATGTACAGCCAAGGTTTAGAGAGTAATTATAGATGCCCTCTCTCTAGGCTGGAGTGCAAAGGTTTTATATCAATAATTCAAATATGGCAAAGGAAGCTAAGAAGTGATGAAAGTTTAAGAAATACAGTTTATTGAATGTGTCTCAAGATCTTATCATTATATGCATTATAGATCAAAGCTGAAACTACATCTTACCTGGAGGTAGAAGACAAGGAAAATAAGCCAATTTATAACTTTTTTTAGTCTAATGAACTAAAGGTCTATTCAGTAAAAACTCAAGTGCAGAACTGATGAGCTCCTGGAACATCCAAGTGCTACAGTCTCTTCAGTGCAATTGTAGTACACAGGAAATGATATTTTTTGGACAGATCTACAGGAATTTACACAAAGGGAGCCCTGCATTATGTTTAAGGGCTCAATCCTGTGTAGTGCTGAGAGCCTTCAATTCCCATTGAGGCTAGTAAGAGTTCAGAGTGATCAGCACCTCAAAGGACAAGCCCTGGGACCTGATTCTCAGTTATGCAAAGGCTCCTTTATGCCCCTTTGACAGTGTAAATACGCCTTAAGCCAGTGCTTCTCAAGCTATCTGATGCGAGGGACCAGCAATTTTTTTTCCAGTGTGCCAGGGACCGGTGTCATAAAATTATCCTATTAGACACTCTTATGAGGAAACTCACCGCGGACCAGCACTGGTCCGCGGACCACTTTGAGAAGCACAGCCTTATGCTACCAAAGTGGTGTGAAAAAGAGGAGCACTAGGATGCAGTGGTGCCTCCCCATCCTATCCTCATATCGTCTTGGGAGGAAATTGCAGAGAGGAGCTACTGTAGCTACCAGGGGTAGAAATAGCCAAAGCAGGGGCTGAGGGGCAAGAAGTAATATAGGACCGAGCCTGGACCACTCCTGGACCCAGGACTATGAAGGGGAGATTCCCCCATAAATACTTGGGGGCACTAGGACCTAGGTTCTGTCTCCCTTCCCCAACCCCCCACATGGCCTTGGGGGAAAACTGCAAAGAGACGCCAGCTAGACCCTCCAGTCCATAGACAGAAGCAAACAAAGCAGGGACGCTGGGACATTCGTAGAACTTTCTTACAGTTTTGACTGGAATTTCTCTGTCCTGTTGCCACAACCCTCCCACTCCCTCACAGGCTCTTCACCTCAGCTTCATTCCATGCTTCCTCCTCTTACCTTGTTCTCCCTTGCCCTGTCTCCTTCAACTTCTTCCCCTTCCCTTTTCATTCCAGTTACTTGATCCACTCCTAAGTAAACCCACCTCGCTAAAAACTGCAGCACTAACATGAGGTTTGCTGCCATCACATTGTTTGCTCTGCTTGTGTGTTATTGCCCTTCCCCGGGCCTGTGTCTGGTTTATTAGGCATAAGCCCTTCTGTTACCAAATACTGTACTTACATCAGGAAGTTATGTGACTGCAAGTAATAATGGTGGTCCACTCCATGGGATGCTCACTAGAGGGGAGTGAGGTTGGTCCATCAGACACTAGCTCCATTAAGATGTGGTCCACCCTAGGAAAAGTTTGAGAACCTTGCTTTACAAGGCGTTTTTTAATCTACAACCTCTAAGGAACAACAGAAAACTTCAGGACAATGGCAGACAGGCCTGTTCCCATACCAGTTTGAGCAGGTATCATTTAAGGTTCAGTAAGTGGCATAACCCTAGCCCATGTCATTGTTTGGGTTACAATTATTTTTCATTAAGAAAAAAATTGGAAAAAATGTATTCAGAAGAAGAAATATGAAATTCTGGTTTTTATTTTGCATTTTTCCCACTCCCCAAATTAACCTTCTAGGCATTCAGTTCCACATATTAACAGTTAAGCAACACTTGTACAGCCCTGTTTTATGGACTTTTATAAGGCACCCTCCAATTCTTTTAAAATTAATAGCTGCTGCTAGCCATTGAATGTACACAGTTTGTTCTTGCAGACCAGGGTTTAACAGCATCCACTACTTTTTAATATGCCATTAGTCTGTGTGAATATGATGCCTTACTTACTAGAAGGTCAGGGGAAATAAGCTCAGTGGTATCTGCTGAGTATGGGAACTAAAAGATCTTGTAATGAAACCATATATGAAAAAACATTGATTTAATAAATGCATTTTTCCCTGTGGGAGATACTTTGCCTAAATCCCATTGAACTACAGTTTTATCTGTTTTTATTAAATGAATCAAATATCAAAATAAAATTGTTCTGAAATTGACTGCTAGCTTTATAAATCCTAAAGCTTCCCTATGGCAGTAGCTCAGAGAGATGGAAAGCTTGTCTTTCTAACCAACAGAAGCTTGGTCCAATAAAAGATATTATCTCACCTGCCTTGTCTCTGGAAAAATCCCTGTCAACTTACAGACAAAGCTAAATCTCCCATTTTCAGTATTAATTCCCTCCTGAAGTACCATGTTTTATTTATAATAGAGAATTTTCAGTTAGATGCAGTGCATTTGTGCCATATAATGTAACTCATTTACTCCACATCAGAGCCTTTCAAATAAACACAGGCATTCTCCTGAATATTTTCTTTTAAACCTAAATGAAGTGAATTGGAGGTGTTCATCCAGTTCCTGATGGCTATCAAAAGCCATGACCGCAACTTACAACTTTGCTAACAATCTCAGCAGTAGAGAACTCAGTGACTGAATGGCGGTGAACTGTGGTCAAAGCCACTGGCTACTGAAATGGGGCTGAACACAATTGTTTAGGTTGTGGCTAAACCATATCAAGCACAAATTCAGCTGCACTTATTGCTGACATCTGTTGTCAATAACAGGCAGTTTGCAGTAGGAGGAGGAGTATAGCATAAAGGAGTCTTTTATGTGTGCCCCTTTAAAACTGAGGCTATATCTACACTACAGACTGCTGTTGGTATAGCTATGTTGGTCAGGCATGTGAAGAGGTGTGATCCTAGATTTATATAGCTTAAAAATCTTTCTTCTGCTGGTTTTAACTATGAGCATTCTCAATACCAACAGTAAATGTATTCTGTAATTGGAGGCATAATAATGACAGAAAGTCTAGGTCCTATTGTCCCAAGGGCAACGTAATCCACCAATTTACATCTAAATGAATAGCTACAAGTAGGGTGACCAGAGGGGAAGGGAGGGATAGCTCAGTGGTTTGACAATTGGCTTGCTAAACCCAGAGTTGTGAGCTCAATCCTTGAGGGGAGGCCACTTAGGGATTGGAGGCAAAATCAGTACTTGGTCCTGCTAGTAAAGGCAAGGGTCTGAACTTGATGACCTTTCAGTGTCCCTTCCAGTTCTATGAAAAAGCTATATCTCCATATAGTAGATGTCCCATTTTTAAAGGGACAGTCCTGGTTTTGGGGACTTTTTCTTATATAAGCACTTATATAGGCACCCATTTTTTCACATTTGCTATCTGGTAACCCTAGCTACAAGCATACAGAGCTTGATCCAATTCCCCTAAAGTCAATGGAAAGATTCCTGTTGACTTTACTGGGGGTTGGATTGAGGTAAAAATGAAAAAAGAGCATCAAGTACACTGAAGCAAAGCTTTCAGCTTTTTGAAATGTTATTCTAATTTGGCAAACATAACAGTAATTTAGGTTGAGAGCCAAAGGAAATTCTTGAACAAATTTTACTGCCCATCCCAAATACTGTACAATTTGTTTAAGAATTTCCTTTGGATCTCAGCCTAAATTACTGTTATGTTTGCCAAATCAGAACATTTTGATTTACTTGAAAAGTGGCTTCAGACAGCTCCACCAGCAAAATAATCCCTAATGTACCTATGAAAAATATTTACAAGTTTTCATATATGAACAAGTAGAGATGACCCATGCCTGCTGACAGTGGTGGGGCAGAGTGAGGGCAGCTGGCTTCAGCAGTGTTACTGAGCATGCTCAGTCTGTGTGAGCATGCTCAATACAAGCCAAGCAGCAAAGCTGGGGGGTGAGGGCACGTGACTCCACATGCCTCCCCACGCATTGCCTCAAAACAAATGTGAAGATAAATATGCTGTTGCTGTACACATCAGCTTCAGTTGGCATTTATCTAGTTGTTTCTTGTAATATTGTCAATCTTGTGAGAAGTGCCAAAATTATTCAAAGTAAGCAACTAGGCAAGTAAACATTGCCAGATATTCAGGGAATATGGGATCGATTTCAGCAAATGTAGGAGGCCAAATAAGAAGGGAAATATATTTATCTTTATTCAGCCTAAAAAGGACTTAACATTTCATTTTCCTTTGAGGTTTGGGCTGAGGCAACTCTTACTTTAGCCAAACCAGTTTACTGATGAAAAATGTTCATTCCATCACAGTAAATTCGTAGGTTGAACTTCAAAATATCTAATTTTGTCACAGAGATGTATTAATTTTCCTCTCACTTACTTTTCTGTACATTTTATCATAGGTTGCTGAATACATCTCGCTTAAGTCTTACAATTGCTCAAGATAGAACCAGAAAGGCTTCACCACAGAAAAGATTATCTGAATGACAGGTCGGTGTCTCAGTGAAGTCATGCCTGAGTAATCACATATTTTTCTACAAGCAGAAAAAATGAGGCCTGATAGCGCTTCTCAAATAATGAGACTCCTAGGGCAGACACGCATTCCTTCATTTGAAAATATCAGTAATCTCTCCATGAACAGTGACTGCACCCAGGTTGTAGTACCAGAAGAAGTCTTTTTCACAATTGCCATTGCTGGAATACTGGAGAACCTACTTGTTCTTATAGCTGTGATCAAGAATAAGAATCTCCACTTGCCCATGTACTTGTTTATCTGTAGTTTATCAGTTTCAGATATGTTGGTCAGTCTGTACAAAACTTTGGAGAACACCTTGATCATCTTATGCAAAATGGGGTATCTGACATCTCGTGGAGACTTGGAGACCAAGATAGATGATGTCATGGATTCTTTATTTGTTCTGTCTTTGCTGGGGTCAGTTTTCAGCTTGTTAGCCATTGCAGCTGACCGATACATAACTATATTTTTTGCATTACAGTATCATAACATCATGACACTGAATCGTGCTTTAATAATCCTGGCAGTAATTTGGGCATTCTGTGCGGGGAGTGGCATTGCTATGACCATCTTCTCCCATGAAACAGCTACGGTCATTTCTTTCACTATTCTGTTTCCTTTTATGTTAATTTTTATATTATGCCTCTATATCCACATGTTCCTGCTTGCACGATCTCATGCCAAAAAGATCGCTTCACTGCCTACCAGTGCAGGTCCCCAGAGAGTTAACTTGAAAGGAGCTATTACATTAACTATTTTCTTTGGTGTTTTCCTTTGCTGTTGGGGACCCTTTCTTCTTCACATCCTCCTCATGAAGTTTTGCCCACTTAACCCTTACTGTGCTTGTTACATGTCCATTTTCCATGTGAATGCTACACTCATCTTGTGCAATGGCATCATTGACCCTATGATTTATGCGTTCCGAAGTCCAGAATTACGGAGTACATTGAAGAAGATGTTCTGTTGCACCAGGTCAGACTGGAATTAGTGAATACCAAATTTGAAAAATGTTTGTAAAATTAAGCCTACAGTGCCATGCATAATACTGGTAAGAATGATGTTCAGAATTATAGACACTAAGTAAGACCAGAATTCTACAAAAAAGTATGCATATTCTTAACTTAATATACTTTGGGTAGTCCCACTGACCTCATTAGGACTATGAATTCAGCCTGCAACAGGTGCAGAAGGGCTGATCATGGGAATGGAGGTCCTATGTTCCATCTTAAAAGTAATTAAAATCTTAACCAACTGCTTAACTGAAAAAATATACTAGGCTAAATTTAACCCTGCAGTAGCTCCTTTACATAGAGATGCACCACAGAGATTAGGGCACTGAATATTGTATCAGTGCTTTCAATTCAAGGGGAAAATACTATAAAACTCTTTTAGTGAACTAACTGGGAAATTAGCTTTACATTTTTTTCTAAACTGCTTTATTATTATGTTTTCAGAATAAGAAAATATTTATTGTGAACCAATACACACAGATATGGCTGGGTGTTGGCTGGTTTGATTTTCTTATTTTTACATATAGCTAATTTCAAGAGAGACAAGCAAGTTTTTTTTTAAAGTGTCAAAAATGTCATTATGAGGCTGATGCCAAGCAGGAGATATTTTTGATCCTAAAGACATTTTTAGACAAAGTTTTATAGTAATTGGAAACAGGGACTAAGATTACATGTGTTATTAAATTGTTAACTTTAGTATAATGTCACAGTCACATCGCTATAATACTGTTATTCTGGAGGATGTTAATGGCTGCCATCTATTGCAGACTGGTTAAAGCTGATAGGTGTACTAATCACTCTTCTTTCAGGCTAACTGGACTTCATGTGCATTCTTTATAAATAAAGAAGACTGCACCAAAGAAACAAGTAATTCATGTAATCAATTCCTCCTCCTAATAGAAAGAACTCAGCAAGGCCCCAAATATTGGCTAACTGCTTAAGCTAAAAGGGTAACTTTGGTGCCACAAGTGGGATAAAGTCTCTATGGAGGGAAATTGTGAGCTGATATTCCGGCTGAAGTAAACTGGAATAAATGAGAGGTGCTCATAGAAATCAAAGATGACCAAATGGAATTAAAAACAAGACCAAAAACAAAAGAATTAAACAAAAGCTGGAGATTTCACAAAAAGGATTAAAGAAATATCTGGAGGTTTCCTGGAAGTGACTGAGAGTTGACCTGTAGTCAGAGATAAAATTATTGTTGTGGCAGCAGCCAAAAAGCATCTAGGCAAATTTGGAAGTCCAACCACAAAACTCTCCATTTGGACTGGTAAACTGGATTAGTAAGATGACCAGAAACCTTGGTCTAACTACCTTGGACCAGGAAATAATGGTGACCAAGAAAGCTTTGACCAACTTGGAACTTGCTAACAATGCTGAGCTGCAGCAAGAACTTAAGGAGCTAAAAAATAATCTGAAGCAGGAATTCAAAGAATCACAGACCATAGTGGGAGTAGGGAAGTGATTCCCGATCCATTCTTCCTGGATGGGGAATCAGACCAGCCGTAAAACCTGAGTAAGACTGGACATTTGCAGTATCTAACCTGTTTAATAGATAGAATAGGTGGGATTCCTCTCATAAATAGTAGGCTTTTGTATTATTTGAGAAAGGGAAAAGTTCCCTAAAAGAGGCTTATTTGGCTCAGTTCATCATCATAGCCTAAATGAATTCTGGGAAAATCGACAAAAGGCAGGGTTCCAGGCAGGAAGTGGCCCAGCACTGATGGTACTCCAGAACTTACCCCTAGAAAAGATATTACTTGATCCAGATCTGGTACAAGCTCTTGATATGCAGTTCAGAGGTAGCTATCAATCTAGATGGCCAGGACACAGCTAAAAGGTAGAAGGAAAAGGAAAGAAGAGACCCCATCTGAACTGGCAGAGGAACTCAGGGAACCTGTACTCCTGGCATATCAACAAAAATCAGTGATGAGCTAATTAATAGATGCACACTTGGACTGGGACTTGAAGATCAAGATCAGAGAAAGGAGGCCAAAGGCCCTTGGACTGTGAGATTTGCCTCAGAACTTGAACCTTTCCTTGCAGCAGTCCAACAGAAGAAGCAGCAGCCACCAGTGAGATCCACCAGGAGCCTTGTGGGTACAGATTTATATCTACTATGTATGATCGAAAAGGGAATCCTAATGTGGTTCATGACATTCTTGAACAGTTGGAAAAATTTTTAAATTTGGTTTCTAAAACGAGGGAAATTGGCAATAATGTAAAACTTAAGGAAAGCAATTTAGTTAAATGCTGGTACATAAACAAATTGGCTACAAAACCTTGGGTCTCACCCATAGTTCTGATGAAGAAAAAAAAGATAGACAAGAATCCTTTAAAATGATTTCATTTTCTATAGTCCGCATTGCAGTATCAGATTCTATTACCATGAATAGATGATACCCTAGATGCTGTAACAGATTCAGTCTGGTTTTCCATACCTTATATTAAAAGTGGGTATTGGCAAGTGAAAGCAGAGGCAAAAGACAGGGGAAAACTGCTTTCACATTAGGACAAGGCCTGTGACAATGTAATGGAATGGCTTGTATAATGTGCTGGCCACGTTTGAGAGGTTATGAAGCAGATACTGCGTGGAATGTCTCTCAGCCTGATTGTTATGATATCTTAGTGCATGCTAAAACCTTTGAACTTTTGATACATCTACCAGTGGTCTGAAGTTGAACCCAAAGAAATCCAAGTTGTTCCAAACAGTAGTAATCAACCTCAGGCACACACTCATTGGAGGGAATTTCCACTGACAAAATGAAAATGGAGGCTGTGCAGAACTGGCTACTTCCCCAGACACTCTCAGATATGCAAAGTTTTGTAAAATAGGTTTATTTGGGGGGTTGCCAATCTTATGGAACCATTGCATAGGTTGAGCAAGAAAGGGAAACCATTTCAATGGTCAAGTATGATTTAGTGGTTTTAGATTTGAAAAGAGCTCTTTTTACTGCTCCTGTCTTAGCATACCCATGGCCACTGCTGCTAGTGCTTACGCATTGGGGCAATATTGACATATACCTTCTCAGATGATCCATTAGAGAGGTAGCATCCCAGCTTGGTTGCCCACAAAAACTGACAGTGTGGCTTTGGAAGCTGAGGAAAAGTTGTGACTACAGCAAATTCCGCATTAGAAGAGAATGGATGAAGTCTGTCCCAAGGATCAGATTCCACAGAAACAACACACACTCATCAGGAGCCCACTGAAAGTGGCTCCTCCTGCTTGTCTGTATTGTATCTTACTCATGAGCTTACAAGTATCAGGATAAAGCCTTTATTGTGAACAGGAACTATGTACAGAAATGAGCTAACTTCCCACTGCTCTGTGTAGCTGCAGCCTGAGATTGCCCTGTCTCATAGACTTTATGCCACTGAGAGCTGCAGGGGGCCATGCCTGCGGACGGTCAATGTCAGCATAATATCTCATGACCCGCAATCAGATTACCCTGATGCTTTAAGGCCAGAAGGGACCATCTTAATCATCTAGTCTTGACCTCTCATGGACTTCTTTATTTCTATCCCAGTGGAAAATGTGTCATTTGGGAAACCAAAGACTATATGAAGCATATGCAGGAAGTATGGCATTGCTACACTTCTTGGAGGACTTACCCTATAGCATAGACGGAAGGGCAATGGGGTAGAGAGAGAAAAGCCCCACAGATATTTGGATGGGAGTCAAATTGATTTGGGTTGGTGATTTGAAAAGGTCCAGACCGGGGGATTGTTAGGGGTGTGTGGGCATTAGCATGGTACTGATGAGAAAGGAGCGGTCTAGTTCCAGACCTCCTCTCTACCCACATATCCATTTTTCTCTGATTAATTTTCTAGCAAACTGGCAATAAGTTTCTGTCACAGAAGTTTCAATTAATCCCATGGATATGCTTCAAACTGTTGAATATGGATTCCAATGAAAAAATGAGAGGCAACAAAAGACCTAAGTCTGAATCACCCAAGCAGTTGAAGGGGGAGGACCACAAGGCCTCTGCAGAACCTAGCACAGGATATTGTGGTACTGAAAGAGTTCCTCACAGACTGACTGAATTCAATCTCAAAAGACATTTGTGGCCTCTCTAAAAATATATGTGATGTAAAATCCCAAATGGGTCACTTGGAAAATGAGCTACAAAAGAATGCCATTGAAACCAGTGAAATTAAAGAAGAAACTGCCTTCTTAAAGCTGAGACTAGACAAACTGGAAGAAAAATGGGATGACTTAGAAAACAGATCTCAAAGAAAAACCCTTTACTTCCTGGGCATTGGTGAGGTCTAGAGGAGAAGGATATCATTAGCTTTCTTCAGAAATTGCTCCCTGAAATATTTAATTTGGACCTCCAGCAGCCCCCATTTAATATTGAAAGAGCTCATCAAATACCTTTTGCTAGAAGACTGGAGACTGACAAGCCCAAACCCATCATTTTCAAGCTGCTGAAGTTCAATGTTTGAGTACGGTTAATGGAAGCTTCCAGAAAATCTGAAACCATTATGTACAAGACCACAAAGCAGCAAAGAATCCTGCGGCACCTTATAGACTAACAGACTTTTTGGAGCATGAGCTTTCATGGCTGAATACCTACCTTCGTCAGATGCATGTAGTGGAAATTTCCAGGGGCAGGTATATATATGCAGGCAAGCTAGAGATAATGAGGTTAGTTCAATCAGGGAGGATGAGGCCCTGTTCTAGCAGTTGAGGTGTGAAAACCAAGGGAGAAGAAACTGGTTTTGTAGTTGGCAAGGCCACAAAGTTTCTCTTTTTCCTGACTTCTCAGCTAAGCTCAAAAAAAGAAGGCTGCATTCAATGGCATAAAGCAAATCCTGAGGGAGACCAACATCAGATACAGCAAGTACCCAACCACCTTCGCTATGGATTTAGCAGGCTCAAAAGATTTTGCAAATCCTCCTCTAAAGCTTGGCAGACACTCCAAAGACTAAGGCCTGGTCTACATTGGGCGGGGGGGGGGAGGGTGGAATCGACTTAAAATACACAACTTCAGCTACGAGAATAGTGTAGCGGAAGTCAACGTACCTTAGTTCGACTTACCTCGCATCCTCACGGCGCAGGGTCTATTGCCACAGCTCCTCTGTCGACTGCTTCCGCCTCTTGCCAAGCTGGAGTTTAGCAGTTGACGGGAGAGCAATCGGGGAACAATTTATCACGTCTACACTACACTACAAGTAATAAATCGGTCCCCGATAGATCGATCACTACCCGCCAATCCGGCGGGTAGTGTAGATGTACCCTAAGAGCAGGTTTGACCAAAAGTAGCAGAATGGGGTTTTTTATCATAAAATGCATACCTCAACAAGTTTAAAAATGGGTTTGTTTTCCTGTGTATCTTTGTAAATATGGTAATATTCACTTATATAATCTTCCAACACCTAGCAGATAACCAGCTAAGCTGAATTCTTCTGTTGATTTCCTTTGGAACTGAGCAATAACATCATTTGCATAGCACTACAATGCATAGATTTAACACTAAGCTGGAGGACAGAGCACCATCTACTGATTGAAGTATTATCTGCACAAATGAACCCAACTAGCACTGCTTGATAGTATCTCTTCACTAGCTCAGCCACCAGTGGATTGTGTTATGGTAACCACAAGTCCCTTGGAACAGTAAATTCTCTTAACATGTAAAGTAGATGGGCACCTAAACCTTAAATGGCACTAGTTATTCAACTTGTGCAGGGTATGACATACTATGAATATGAAATGTATTTTCCATATTTAGATTTTGTAGTAATTTATATTTTTTTGTCAAATCAATTGTAAATTTACATGTTCTGAGTCTGTGTGTATATGATATACATATGTGTATGTATGTATACATGAAAACTTCTGTATGTAGGAATATATTATGTGTGTTCTTAGAATACCCAATGTTATTTACAGAGTAATATTTGACTTAAAATACATTTCCGTTTAGAGATGTTTAGACTATTATTAGATAACATAGGGAGGGGAGAAGCAGATGGCGTTGAAGCAATCAGAGATCTGAATGTGCCCACACTGGCTTGTTTTAAGTCTGTTATTTTTGTTTTGTTTTCTCTTATAAATATACTTTCGAAGTGTCTGTTACAGCTATCCCCCTATTCCATTTTGTTTCTTACAGCTGTCCCCATACTCCATTTTGTTTTTGTTCTCCTGTGGCCTCCCCTCCCTGGCTGTTAAGTTGTTTACCAGGGCCACTGCCCTTCTCAAAGGGAGGGCCCCTTAAAGTTGTTTACCAAGAGCCATTGCCCTTCTCAAAGGGATGGCCACTTGTGCTAAGTGGGACCACTGCCCTGTTCAAAGGGTTAGTCCTGTTATCACCTTGTTAAACCTGGGCTCGGTGTAGGGTAGGCAATGTCCAGAGCTGCAAGACCTATTGTGTTTTTAAGATCTTGGGCATGAGTCATAGGCCTCATGTGCTTTTGAGTCACCTACTGCACAGGACTCTGCCCAGACATGTCTCTGTGCTCACCTACAGTTTCCCTGCCTTCTCTCCTCCCTTGTATCAAGAGGAGCCAATCAAAAGTACTGGCGGGAAACTGCCTGAGTTTGCCTTTAAAAACAGACATTTTTAAAACTAAGATCAGAAAGGTTCCTGCATTGCTGCCTGGTCTGATCAGCCAGGGGTTCTGGGGGGTCCTTTCTCCGCTCTCGTTTTATTTTTGAGCGTACCCCCGTTTTTTGAAACCCCCCCCCCGAAGAACGAATTGCTGCCTGAGAGATCTCCTGATTATTGAGACTGTACCCAGCCTTCTGATGATTTTGCTGCTTTTACCTCTGCTGCTTCCTTTGGGGCTGGTAAGAATCCCTCTGTGAAATTCTCTATACTTTTATTTTATTATCTTAGCTGCTCTCTCTCTTTCCCCAGCACCCAGACTTAACCAGCACCCAGCATAGCTGTGGTTAAGTTAGGTTTAGAGAATTGTTTGTATTGTGTTCTGTAAGTTAGGTTTAAGAAATTGTTGCATTGTGTTCTGTTACTTGCTAATTTGTGTAGTCTTGGTTAAGTTAGGTCATAGATAAGATTTTGCTGTGTTCTGTATAGTTGTGGTTAAGTCTGTCTTCCTGCTGCCCCCACCGAGCTCTCCAGTCACCCCATACCCCTCAGTCTCTCTGCTGTTTAAACCTGCAGCCTGCCTGCCCTCTGTCTCCTGAAGTTTAAATCTCCCTCTGCTCTCTGCTGTTTAAACCTGCAGCCTGCCTGCTCTCTGTCTCCTGAAGCTCTCTCTCTCTCTCTCTCTCTTTTAATCCCTTCCTCCACACTCTCCTATTACCCCCAAACCTCAATTGTATTACTGAAGTCTAGCATAAAACCCCATTGGTTACCCTTTTTCTCTCTAACACACCTCACATTTTACATTTATACCACTGTGACACATTTTTACCTAGAGTTGGTTACTTACCACATTTTCCCATAACTGTTAGTTGGCTATATGCTGCTGTGACACACCTTTTATATAGAAATTGTTAGCTACTTGTTACATTTATACTTCAGTGTTAATTGGTTACCAACTGTATTGTACCCCACTGTATTGTACCCCACTATTGAAACCCCCTATACTATTTGCTAAAGGAAACCCCTCCCCAATTGTCTACCTTAACAAACCCCATACCCCTCACTATTGAATTTTCCCTGTTTTTTGCATTTTCTTAATAAAGTTTATTTTGCACCCCACCTGTGTGGTAATTGCTCCCCAAGATCCCATATACCTGCTGGCAGGGACAGGAAGATGCATGATATTTAACTATAAGTCTTTTTATATACCTCACACCCTAAAAGGCCCAATTGAAGGCATAAATTTATTCAGAACTAACCATTATCTAATATATATAAATACGGTCCATGTCCTAGAGGAGTGATTTTTACAATTTAAATGGAGAAATGTGTCTTTAGAATAAGATGATCTTTTAAAACTATGCCATGATTTTTCTTAAAATGTGCTCCTGGAATTTGAGGGGACTTAACTTTCCAAAAGAATAAAAATCCTGAGACCGCTCAGATCAAAAACGTGTCAAGTAGCTTTATCGCAGGAGTCTTATCTACCAGAAATAGATACGGATAAAGTCAAGACAATGTGGGTAGGTACAGTGTATCATTCATCATTTAATTCTAAAAGCAGAGGCACATCCATCTTAATTCATGAAAGTATAACTTTTCAATATATACAGTCTTGGTCTCATCCTGAAGGAAGATATGTTCCTCTTGAAGGCTGTTTCAACTCAGAAAGGTTAATTCTAGAAAGCATTTACAATCCACGTGGAGGTAATTTGGAATTTTCCAAAGCCATTGCAGACATTCTTTCTAATAAAAAAAAATTCCTGTAATTCTGGGAGGCAATCAGAATACTACGCTAGATAGACATCTGGACAAACCCAATTACATGAGACCCAGCTCTCAAAGTGCAATAGACGAACCCTCATTATAAAAGAAAGAACTTGGTTTAAAGGGTATAGAGAGATTCAGACACCCAAGGAGCGTGGCTGGACATGTTTCTCTATAGTATATTCATCTTACTCCAGAATTGATAATTCTGCTCCAGAATTGAAGCAATTATTGATAATATATGAATTTCAGAGTATGTTCTAGTTATACTTACCATAGACACTGATTACACCTCATTAAAGTCTTCTAGGTGGAAGCTGAACACTGCACTAAAAATGCAAATTTTTGTTCCTCAATTGATTGAGTCATCTCTAACTTCATTTAAGAAACCAAGCGCTCAGTTACCTCAAATACCATCTTCTGGGAAGCTCTGAAAGCTACTGAAAGGGGTGAATGCATAAAATATGCCTCCCAAAAGAAGAAAAATATTATTCATGGTACTAGGTGCTAGCCAAGGAAATAGATTAGTTATAGAGAATGCACAAGACTGACACAGATAATGAATACCTTCCACATTCTCTGATCGACACCAAATATAAATATAATGAATGCTTCTCCAGCCAAGTAGAATTTATACTCAAGAGGATCAAATAAAGATTTTCTGACAGGGTAGATAAAGGAGGTAAACTACTTGCCAGAAGATTTAAGATGGAACTAGGTCACAACAATATTTCTTCCTTATTACAAGATGACATTGGCATCCTTGAAGCAATAGATATAAATAATCAATTTAAGCAATTCTGTTAAGCTTTATACAAATCAGACAACCAATTTAAGTCTATTAAATTTGATAATTTCATTGAAGGCCTTACCTTTTAATATCCTAACTTCAGAACAAGTGCTGTTTATGGACAAAACTTTCACAACACATAAGAACAATCAGGCTATTAAAAAATATGAATTCCAGCAAGAGACATAGGATGGATAGCTTTCCAGCAGATTTCTACAAAACATTTTGTAATTATGCTTCTTCTATGCTTTCAAAGGCCTTCATTGAAACATTCCAAAAAGGAACCATGTCTGATGACATGAGAATTGCTTTAATTAATATTCAAAAACAACAAAGATGATTGCACTTGTGATGACTTCCATCTCATATTTCTATTAAACATAGATTGCAAAATGTTAGTGACACAACTGAACACCATAATCACCCATTATATACACACGTCAGCTTGCTTTCCTTAAAGGATGATTGGCTGCTGATAGTATGAGAAATATCACTCACTTGATCCAGCAAGCTCAGATGTCACATGTTCCCTCCGTAGCTTTATGTCTAGATGCAAGAAGACGTTTGATAGAATTGTATAGCCTTACCTAATGGGCTGTCTTTAAAAAAAATCAGATTTGGACCAATATTCCTGAATTGGTCAGTCTATTATACAACTCTCTCCTTTCTTCACTATCAACTAATGGAATTATTTCTCCCACATTTCAAGCAGAAAGAGAGACAGGGCTGTCCCTTCTCATCCCTCCTATTTAATCTCTCTCAAGCCACCTACAATGTACACATGTCAGGACTCAGCCATTGCAAGTGTGACTATAAATAGGAAAGCATAATCAGTGTATATGCTTGATACATTTTTGTGCTTTTGTGCTGTCCTCATCAATCCCATCATTACTGAATGTAGCTGACATTTTCTGAAGATCTTGTTCTTCAAATGAAGTGGTGAATAGGAAGTCCACCAAGCAAATGAATTACAATAAAATCAAGATAGCTAGGAGTTAATAGAACGAAGTACTTTATCTCTCTTTTGACTGTAAAAGGGTTAACAGTTCAGTAAGCCTGCTGTCCACCTGACCTCCAGGACCAATCATGGGGACAGGATACTTTCAAATCTTGGAGGGAGGACAGTTTCTGTGTGTGCTGAATTTAGTTTTTGGTTGTTGTTCTCTCTGGGCTTTCTGAGACATGACGCAGAACGTGCAACCAGGTTTCTCTCCAATCTCTCCGATATACAGGTTCTTATAGTTCACAATAGTGAGTACTAGGTAGATAAGGCGAGTTAGGCTTATTGTTCTTTTTCTTTTCTGCAAATTATTTGGTTGGAATTGAGTTAATTGTGCATTTGGCTGGAAGGAGTTCAAATGTGTATTTGGTTGAAAGGAGTTAAATTTTGTATTATTGCTGAAAGGATTTTAATTTTGTACTTGTATACTTAGGCTGGGAGGGGTTTCCCAGTGTCTATAGCTGAAAACCCTGTACTAATCCATCTTAATTTACAAAGATAATTTTTACTGTTTTCTCTCTTTAATTAAAAGTTTCTTGTTTAAGAACTGATTGTTTTTTTTTTTTTTCTGGTGAGCCCCAGGGACTGGGTCTGGATGCCACCCAGGGAATGGTGGGAGAAAGGAGGGAAGGGGGAGAGAAGGTTATTTTTCTCTCTGTGTTAGGATTACTTTCTCTCTCAGGGAGAGTCTGGGAGGGGAAAGAAGAAGGAGGGGAAGGTGAATTGTCCTCTCTGTTTTGTGATTCAAGGAGGTGTTTGAATCTACAGTAATCTTCCAGGGTGACCAGGGAGGGGAAGCCTGGGAGAGGCTAACGGGTGGGGGAAGGGGTTTACTTTCCTTGTGTTAAGATCCAGAGGAACTGGGTCTTGGGGTTCCCCGGGCAAGGTTTTGGGGGGACTAGAGTGTACCAGGCACTGGAATTCCTGGTTGGTGGCAGCGCTACAAGTACAAAGCTGGTAATTGAGCTTAGAGGAATTCATGCTGGTACCCCATCTTTTGGACGCTAAGGTTCAGAGTGGGGAATTATACCATGACATGAGTATATCCAAAAGACCAGATCCTTCTCAGTTTCAGCATTTTCCATTTCAAATATGCAAGGACATAACTTACTTAGGTATTAAAATTTGTCCTAATCCTCTCAGAAATATTTCTATAAATATGGACTATATATTTATTAAAAGAAAATTCCAAGGATGTAGAGGAATGGCATATCCTCCCTCTATCCTTACTGAGAAGACTAGAAATAGTCAAAATGAATATCTGTCCAAGAATGATTTCTATCGTTAGCCTATTGCTTCTCCAGGTCTCTCCCTCACTCTTTGCTCTAATAAATTGGCTTATCATGCAATTTTAATGGGATAAAGAACAACCGCACTTGTCACACAAGACCCTTAAAAAATTCTGGAGGGGGTTGCCAGATTTGTATATATTATTGTGTTGTATATATATTGTATATATATATTATCTAGTATTCCAAATGTGTCCTATTGTGAGATGGTTCCCCTCTAGTAGCTCTGTATACACACTGGCCTGGTTTGAAATTAAAAAATGCTTAGTTATGCCATTTGGTTCCCTTTCTTCTGTTATGTACCTAAAGAGGCTTCCCACACTTTTAAGGCAAAATCAAAGCTTTGCATCTACGTGGGGCATCCTACAACACTTTCAGACGATTACAGCATCCAATCTTATTAGTCTCTTCTCGTACCACAGTGGGACAACCCTAGGCCAACTCCACACTTAAGACAATTTGCATAGAAAAAGGATTACAAGATGATAGACTGTCCGCCTTCAACTACATGAGTAACAAATACCAGCTACCACTGCCTCACAGTTCCTTCTTTCGGCAACTATGCTCAAGGATTCATGCAAGGAATGGGGACCTTTGGTCTGTTTCAACTATCTCACCTTTAGAAGAGCATGTTCAGAAACAGGAAAAAAAGACACTTGGTAGGAATTACTTATAGGGGGCTTAATGCTTTGCAGTACCTTCTCCATTTCCGTCTCAAATTAAAATGGGGGAAAAAATTAACCTTAACAATCACAACAGAAACCTGGGAGGATATCTGACTTAATGTGAAAGATACTTCAAGTTTTTTATCCCTGTGATTCTTCCAGAATAAGATATTTAAACGGGCACTACTGGACTCCATAACATTTGTATAAGTCTAAGCAATATGCAGCGAATGTTGGAGATGCAAACAGCCACATGCCAACTTTTCACACATCCTCTATACTTGTCAAAAAATGCCAGGGCTGCCCAGAGTGGGGGGCAAGGGGGGCAATTTGCCCCAGGCCCCGGGCCCCACAGGAGCCCCCACAAGAGTTTTTCGGGGCCCCTGGAGCGGGGTCCTTCACTCACTCTGGGGGCCCCGGAAAAGTCTCTTGGGGCCAGGCCCCCCGGAGCTTCTTCCACTCCAGGTCTTTGGCGGCAATTCAGCAGCAAGGGGTCCTTCCGCTTTGGGACCCACCACCGATGTGCCCCGAAGACCCGCGACTGGGGGTCCTTCTGCCCCGGGACCTACCGCTGAAGTGCCAGGTCTTCGGTGGCAATTCGGCGGTGGGGGGGAAGACCACAGGCCCCCTGAATCCTCTGGGCGACCCTGAAAAATGCATGTATTCTGGAACACCAGATTCAGTGCTCTCTCAAAAACTTTGTGTTGCTATATTTTCTTTTCCAAGCTTGTGTATCTTAGGGGTGCTGGGTGAGTTGCTATTACCAGTTAACATTAAGAAGTGGATTGCAGTACCTATTTTAGTGGCCAAAAAAGTTATTTTGAGAAAAGGGAAATCTGCAATTCCTCTCATATGCAAACTGGCTTAGTGAGCTCTCCACTACTGCATTAATGGAAAAAAATTACTGTCTAAATAGAAGTGCTTGGGAAAAAATATGAGGATGTCTGGTCACACATGAAACTATTGCATACTTTTCCAGTTTAGTATATATTAGTCCCCGATACTCAAGTGACTGTGAACAATCAATTGAGATAACCCACTACCTTCGGACCAGCCATCTATTAGTCACTGTTACTCAAAGATTATGTTCCCACTTATTTATCTATTTAGTGACTTTAATAATTGATGTCCTTCATGACCTATATCGGTTCAGAGGTGGGGGTTGTTCGTGTTTTTGTTTTTTCCGGTTTTGCAAATAATGAATGTTAAATGTTGTTATTTATATGCTATTTCCATCCTGTGTATATGTATGGATGTTCTGTTTGGTTGTGTTTATATTCTATATAAAAACAATAAAAGTAAAATTAAAAAAAGAAAAAGTCTTGACAAGAAAAACACTATGTAAAAATGTAAACAGTGAAGCTTGTATTATTTCTTAAAATTATTTATTTTCTTTCTTTCCCTCCCTGTGAAGAGGGGCTCCTGGTGTCATCTCTGGCTGGCTGTAGCTTCCACTGTCAGCTCTGGGCAGCTGACTGACAGTGATTTCTAAATAAAATTATTAAGCCTGATTCATGATCTCGGGACAGAACTCTCAAATATCAGGATTTTTTTTTTCCAGACAGCTGAAATCTTGACATTTCAGAGTTCCATCACGAGATCATGAGTCAGGCTTAATTTTACTTAGAAATCTCATCTCTTGCGATTAATTCATAAGAGTTGGCATATTTATACGCATACGCACACGCACATACACCCCATGTTTAATTCCCTCTTGTATCCCACTTTTGTCATTCTGATGTAGAGCATCGAGCCCAAGATGTAGCCAAATACCACTTTGACCACTCTATTTAGATGTTGTACATAGATCCCCAACAACAGTCTTTTTGTCTGTCCGCCTGCCTGCCTTTAGAGTGTAAACAGTTTGAGATTTAGGATTAGGCCTTGTCTTTGTTGAGAAGGCACCCAGCATATCTTGGATGCTATCAGATACAAATAATATTTAATAACAAACTAAAAAGAGCCCAGCCACTGCTTTTTGTTTGTATTTAACTTTATATATGGGGACAGAATATATGACTGTAACTAGATGAACCAGATCAAAATCTATAGCAAAAGGCAAAAAGTGGGGAATGTCCTCCTTGAAACAGTCAGCAATCTGTGGCCACCCAAACGGTGGACCTGGATAAGTAGTTCTATTTCATCCTCAAAATGGCCAGGCTACAGTTTACAAACTGGAAGGAAAAACACACGAGCAATCTAACTGTAATTTATTTGTGATCCATTATAGACCTGAAATTTTCAAACAGAAGTGCTTCATTTTCAAATAGAAGTGCTTCATTTTAGGCTCCTACCTCAGTATTTTGGCACCTAAATAAGTAGTCTGATTGTCAAAAGTGCTGAGTTTCTTCAGCTGTTATTTACTTCACCACTTTTGAAAATCAGGTCACTTATTTAGGTACCAAAATACTGAGTTAGGAGCCTAACTTTAGAATCCTATTTTTGAAAAAATCTTGGACCAGGTCCTCTGTATGAAGTCACCTACACTTAACTTGCAGGAAAAAAAATAATAAAGAAGAGGGTTTGAAATCACCAATTTAACATGAAACCTAATTAATATTGTAATAGTTGTTGCTGCATTGGGGTTATATTCACAAGCTTTAGTGATTAGAAAGCCAGTGGATTCTCTGCTTGCTATTTCAGTGGACAAGAATCTAGAAAGTGATTGCTTCACTGCTATTCATCTGCACTTTAATAAAATAATACTCTTTAAAAACATATTTTTGAGTCCCTTTTGAACAATTGCCCTTCAGGTGCTATAAATTCAGACAATGAGTTCATCCTGATAAACTGGTGTCTGTACTGCAAAGCCTCCTGCTCTGAAATAATTAGTAGATAACCATCCATCAAGACATTATGTATTAGTTATTCAACAGTGCTTTGACTTTGCTTCTGTTGAAGTGTCACTTTTATAGAACACAACACTCCTGTGAGTTCCTCATTCAAGGAGGATGACTTGTGGTACCAAACTGGAGAACACTCAGTTCAAGGCAGCTTCCTAAAGGCATCTTTGTCCCTGAGTCCCCTCAAAATATTGATCTAGCATAAAGATCTTGAACTCCAGCACATGGCACAATGCATCACGCTTTAGCTTTCAGAATTGGTTACTCTGTATGTGTGTACAGAATTCCAAGAGCTGATTTTCTGAGTTATTCAACAATGAGAATCAGACAATAGGATAGACCTCCAAGTGTAATTATATAATGTACTTACTGTTACCATCAATGTAATTTCATATTCAGCTCCCCAATGTCCAGTACTAAAACCAATTCCTAAATTCCAATATCTGGATCTCTCTTTTAACTGTTGCATCATTCCATTCACTCCTAATTGGCTGAGCTGGCAGGCAACATCATTTCTCTGTGTCTCTGTATGTAACACAATACCTTTTGAATGCCACATCTGCTCAATTCCAAAATTTCAAGTAATGTTCTAGGCATCAGTGATTAGAATCCTACTTATCTGGGGGGGAATGGGGATCGCAGAGTCCCTGCCATTTTTATCAGAGCCATGGATTCCTACACCTCTGCAGTTGTCTATAGGTCACACAACTGGTTGATGGAACCTAATAAGTGCCTTTCTCCATAGTAATCCCTCATCTCTGCCCATCCATCCAAGAGAGTGTAACATGTTGGCACCATAACTAACTTCTTTCCCAGGCAGACGACAAATAAGAACATAAGAACATAAGAATGGCCATACTGGGTCAGACCGAAAGTCCATCCAGCCCACTATCCTGTCTACCAACAGTGACCAATGCCAGGTGTCCCAGAGGGAGCGAACGTAACAGATAATGATCAAGTGATCTCTGTCCCGCTATCCATCATCACTCTCTGACAAACAGAGGCTGGAGACACCATTCCTTACCCATCCTGGCTAATA
>NC_133770.1:205782353-205792663 GCF_003597395.2 Chelonoidis abingdonii
TGGATTCATTTAAAATTTTTACTTCATTTGAGTCTACATTTTCTTTCACATATTGTGCCACTCCCCCCCTCCGCACACACACACACACACACACAACCTGTTCTATCCTTCTGATATATTTTGTACCCCGGAATGATTATACCCCATTAATTGTCCGCATTCCACCAGGCTTCTGTGATGCCTATTATATCAATATCCTCCTTAAACAGGAGGCACTCTGGTTCACTCATCTTATTATTTAGACTTCTAGCATTTGTGTAGAAGCACTTTAAAAACTTGTCACAGTTTATTTGTCTGCCCTTTTCTGATGTGTCAGATTCTTTTTTATGTGAATGTTTCTCGTCTGATCTGGCCCATACTTTATCCTCTTCCATCCTCTCCTCCTGACTAAAACCTAGAGAATCTCTTTCAATAGACTCTCCTCTAAGAGAAGTCTCTGTCCAATTCACATGCTCCTCTGCAGCAATCAGCTTTCCCCCATCTCTTGGTTTAAAAACTGCTGTGCAACCTTTTAATGTTAATTGCCAGCAGTCTGGATCCACTTTGGTTTAGGTGGAGCCCATTCTTCCTGTATAGGTTCCCCCATCCCAAAAGTTTCCCCAGTTCCTAATAAATCTAAACCCCTTCTCTCTACACCTTTGTCTCATCCACACATTGAGCCTCTGAAGCTCTGCCTGGCTATCTGGCCCTGCGCGTGGAACTGGAAGCATTTCTGAGAATGCCACCGCAGAGGTCCAGGATTTCAATCTCTTTCCTATGTCATTGGTACCTACATGTACCACGACCACCAGCTCCTCCCTAGCACTACACATAAGTCTATCTAGATGCCTCGAGAGATCTGCAACCTTCTCACCAGGCAGGCAAGTCACCATACGGTTCTCTCGGGTCATCACAAACCCAGCCATCTATGTTTCTAATGATCGAATCTCCCATTACTAACAACCGCCTTTTCCTAATGACTGGAGTTCCCTTCCCCGGAGAGGTAACCTCAGTGCAAGAGGATACTCCAACATCATCTGGAAGGAGGGTCCCAACTATGGGAAGGTTTCCCTCTGTTCCCATTGACTGCTCTCCTTCCCTGAGCTTTTCATCCTCCATCACAGCACAGGGCGTGTCTGACCGGAGGTGGGACAAATCTACAGTGTCCTGGAAAGCTTCATCCACATACCTCTCTGCCTCCCTTAGCTCCTCCAGTTCCACCACCCTGGCCTCCAAAGCCTGTACACGGTCTCTGAGGGCCAGGAGCTCCTTGCACCGACTGCACACATACACCACCCGCCCACAAGGCAGGTAATCATACATGCTACACTCAGCGCAATAAACAGGATAGCCCCCTCTCTGCTGCTGAGTTTCTGCCTGCATTCTCTCCTACAGCTACATAGGTTAATGATAGGGTTTTTGTTTAAATCAAGAAGTTTAGATTATAGGTTAGTTTAAAGGTTTTAAAGAATGGCAAGTGTACCTTGCCCCCTTCCCAAACTCCCTCTCGAAACTCCCTGCTGGCGGCCGCTGTTCGCAAAGCTCCCTGGTCACTCGCTCACTGCTTTATAAAGCCCTGGCCTTCCTGATAGCCCCGTCCCCCCACTAAAGCTCAGCCAATGAACAGAGGCTTCTAGATTTCAAACAGTACCCCTCAGGGAGGAGAATTGGGGGAGATGCAAGGAGTACCTCAAATAGAAGGTGATGAGAGGGTAGCACAGAGGGATCTCGAGTGCCAAGCTGCGGGGATGTAAGGAGCCCCTGGTGAGTGCAATGAACTGCCCCACCTCCCCCAGTTGTGTCACTATCTACTAATGTTATTGACTTAAAACAAAAGAATCACAATGATTTCAACAAAAGGTAACATACAAATATGGGTTGTTCAAAGTTTCCAAACAGAAATGCCACTGGTAAGTGTCAGTTCAGTTTGGCTTTGGACAATTAAAAAAAAAAATTAAACACAAGAGCAGCCATCCTGCAGTACTCTAGAAACTGAAAGCCAGATTCAGTGGTGCACTTCAGGTGATTTGCACTGCTCCAGCAATGCAAGGCATATATAAAACCAATTTAACTGACTAGTTATGGCTGCTTAAAATGGAACTGGATAAATTCATGGTGGCTAAGTCCATAAATGGCTATTAGCCAGGAAGGGTAAAGAATGGTGTCCCTAGCCTCTGTTCATCAGAGGATGGAGATGGATGGCAGGAGAGAGATCACTTGATCATTGCCTGTTAGCTTCACTCCCTCTGGGGCACCTGGCATTGGCCACTGTTGATAGACAGATACTGGGCTAGATGGACCTTTGGTCTGACCCAGTACGGCCATTCTTATGTTCTTATGCTTTGTATCCCTGGAGAGGTGCAGAGTAGCTACAGAGTGCCAGTGAAGCTGGTTCTGAATTTCCTCCAGACAGCTTATCTATTTAAAGCAGCATTCTTAACAAAAACTAAAAAAGATCTTTAAAGTATAAATAACATGCAAAGGTAGGAATGCACCTTTGAATTTCTCAAAACATAAGATTGAATGGACCCCAGATTAAAATAAATTTGGTTTAATCATCCAGGGAACAATGCTTTAAAAATGGACCAAGTTGTACAATACTGCTATGAAAAGAACTGATTTCTCTTACCATTTTTTGCATTGCTTCAATAGCAGCATTACATTAATATTCACTGAGGCCTGGTCTACACTTAAAATGATATTGACTCAGCTACATCACTCAGGGCTGTGAGCACCGTAGTTAGGTTGACCTAACTCCTGACAGAGACATGGCTAGGTCGATGGAAAAATTCTTCAGTCAGTCTAGCTACCAGCTCTCAAGGACGTGAATTAACGACAGTGATTGAAAAACCCCTTCCAGTGATGTAGTTGAAAACTGGAGGTTTTCAAAAAGAAACTGGATAGTCATCAGTCTTGGATGGTTTAGACACAACAAATCTTGCATCTTGTCAGGGGGTTAGACTAGATGACCCTTGCGGTCCCTTCTAACCCTATGATTCTATGATTCTAACTAAGCATGTAAATAGTCTCAATGAAGTCAATGGGATTATGAACCTGCTTAATCTAAAATTATTAAAATCTTAAAATTAAAATGTTTGCCAGATAGGAGCCTTAGGGTGCAGAGGGCCTGTAACAAGGCTTATACATCAATTAAACCCCATTAAGTCATCTCACAGTATAAGAGGAACTGAGGCCTCATCTTCCACCTGTTTCTGGTTTCCTCTGTTTATAGGATAGCAGTAGCAGGGCCTATCAGAGTGGGGAAAGCAGTATAAAACGCAAGTCTTGTTCCCTAGTAAGAGAAGAGAGCTGGAAAGAACCTTGTAGGTGGGAATTCTCAAGGCATGATGGGGCTGGGCCAAGACTGGCAGTGGTTACCTGTTGAGAGGGACTATGTGGTAAGATGCCTGAGAGTAGGCCCAAGGAGAAGCAGCTCAGAAGTCAAATGCAGAAGGAACCTGGGCATAGGCAGCAAGTTATATGGACCCACGGTGCCCATGCTCCACCAATATTTAGGAATGTGGGCCTAGCTCCACCAGTGTTTGGGCTTTCCAAGCTTTGAGTGGCCCTGTGCTTCAGGGGGATGCAGCATCCAGGGTGGCCTGGGGCACTAGCTGAGAGCCTGGCACCAGCAGCAGCAAGCGACCCGGCCCAAGCCCACCCTGCTCTGCTCTGTCCCACCCCGCCAGCTCCTGGCATCGCTCAGGGGAGTGGGCAGAAGCTGGAAAGAGACAGGGCTGGGACTTGGGGAAAGGGGTGGAATGGGGGCGGGGAGGAGGCAGAGCAGGGGCAGAGAAGGGGCATGCTGGGGCCAGGTTGCTCACTGCTGCCAGTGTCAGGCCCCCTGATAGACCCCCAGGTCCCTCTGGACCCCATGTCCCACTGAAGCACTATGGACAGAATCGCTCTACTTGAACCAGTTCTGGGCACCACCAACAATTATATAAACCTGGCACCCCTGGGGAGGGGTTAATTGCAAGTGAAGGAAATGGCTTAGAGCAGAGCAGCACTGTGACTTATGACTTTTTTTATATAGGGTTCCTATGCTGGGACTTTCTGAGCACGTGGGAGGAAGACCCTTTAACTCCCTTTCTCTAAGGGGAAAATATCAATTTAACTGCTGGAGAGTAAAAGGCAACTGAATCTCTGAACTGAGGTGGAAAGCACAGGCTTAGGGAGGATAAAAGGTGTGCTTTGGGTCTTTGTTTACCCTCCAAGGGGTGGACACTGTATCAATGGAGGGAAACTGAGTCACAGCTGTAGTCAGATGAGTTAAGCAACCCTCTAGCATTCTAATTGCTGTTGATCGTGCTTGTAAAGAGCAAAGCCTTGCAGCTATGTATGGCCTCTCAAGTGCTGAGTTTGCTTTTGCTTGTGTTTAAAAATTTAATTTACCATATCTTTTTTTTTTTTTTTTTTAGTGTTCCGATACCACGGAGAGTAATTGAGTTACAAACCACTGCTAAATACTGGGCTGAAATTTAAATTAGCATCAGGATGATACTAAAATGGTATGAGGGGCCCCCACCCCTGGTAGCCTAGCCTACTGCCAGTGCTCAATTAACATATCTTCGGAATACCATGTAATTTTGAAAATGCATATTACTATGTCAAATTCTGTAATTGAAAAACATAGGACAGTTTGTCCTAAAACAGTTCATAGAATCATAGGACTGGAATGGCAGCAGAGAATCCTGTGGCACCTTATAGACTAACAGACATTTTGGAGCGTGAGCTTTCGTGGGTGAATACCCACTTCGTCAGACGCAGGTTAGCCTTTTAATTAACATAAAGCCGTTCTGTGGTTATATTTTAGTCTTAAAACATGTAGAATACAGTTGCATTTCTGGAATGGCAGCAGAGAATCCTGTGGCACCTTATAGACTAACAGACGTTTTGGAGCGTGAGCTTTCGTGGGTGAATACCCACTTCGTCAGACGCAGGTTAACCTATGGAGATAACCTCCATAGGTTATCTAGTCCAATCCCCTGTCCCCAGGGCAGGGCAAAGTATTATCTAGACCAGGGGTCAGCAACCTATGGCATGCCTGCCGTCCAATTTTTAATGGCATGCTGGAGCCTGCCGGGGAGCAAGGAGGGTCCTAGAGGGGTCAGTTAGGATGGGGGGTCTCTGGAGGGGGTGGTCAGGGGACAACGGAGCTGGGGGGGGTTGTAGAGTTGTGGAGTTTCTGGGGTCCTCGTCAATGAGGCAGGGGTGTGGGAAGGGGTTTGGCGCAAGGCAGGGAGTTGGGGGGGGTTGGGATGGGTCGGTGACTTCCTGGGGGTCCTGTCAGGGGCGGGGAGTGGTTGGATGGGGCTAATTTTGTGGAGTCCGGGGGTCTGGCTGGGTACGGGAGTTGTGGATAAGGGTCCGGGCATTCAGGGGACAGGTAGGGGAATGAGGGTCCAGTCGAGGACAAGGTAACAGGTGAGGCTTAGATAGGGGGTGTCGGTCCTAGGGGGCAGTGGGGCAGGGGTCCCAGGAGTGGGGTAGTCAGGGCACAAGGAGCATGCAGAGTGGGGAGTTCTTAGGGGGCGCAGTCACCCAGCCCTCTCACCTGAGCCCTGAGCACACACCACCCCCACACACACACTCCACAACCCTCTGCCCTGAACCCTGCACACCCCCCAAGCCCCTGCCCTGAGCCCTGTACATCCCTCATACGATACACTCAGCCCTCTGCTTGACTCCTTCACCCCCATCACCCTAGCCCTGACATCACCGGCATCCCCAGCCCGATACCTGCATCCCGCCTCCCTCTGCTACCTGACACTAACATACCCAGCCCTGACTCTAGTCCTCTGCCCCCAGCCCTCTGGGTCCCAGCCCTGCACAGCCTGCTGCTGGTCTTGGGTTTGTGCTTGAACGGGACCCTTGCCAGCCAGGGTCCCAGCTGCACAGGCCTCGCTCAGCCCGCTGCCAACCTGTGCGTGAACAGCCACCCAGACCAGCAGGGCTGAGCAGCCAGCAGCGTAAGATCAACATTTTAAGTTTCATTTTAAATGAAAGCTTCTTAAACATTTGAAAACCTTGTTTATTTTACAATACAACACATAGTTTAGTTATATAATATATAGACTTAAGTAGAGAGAGACCTTCTAAAAAAAACATTTAAAATGGTCATTTACCCGGCACAGTTGAAACCATAAGATTAGCAGTTGATTAAATGAAGAACTCGGCACACCGCTTCTGAAAGGTGGGCCAACCCCTTGATCTAGACCATGCTCTGACAGTTGTTTGTCTCACCTGCTCTTAAAAATCTCCCAATGAATGGAAGATTTCCACAACACGCCGTAGGCAATTTAATTTCATTTAAAGGAACATGCGCTGGCGTTTTATGTTCACCACAGTATCAGGATAGAAACAAACATTCAATAACCTTGTTGTGAACACATCAATCAATCTATTCATTAGGCATGTCAAAGTCATTTTTTTTAGCAACATTCTATAAATAAGGACCACAGATGTTCAAGCCCAACACTGGATGTGTAATGTGACATACTAGGTCTGTTGTAAATTTCTGACTGATATGAATATTAGTGTCATTTTCTCAATTGGAGAACATGGAAAGGGTTTCATAGAGTAACTCAACAGCGAGTAAATTACAGATATACAACGTTTTTTACAAAAAAAAAACTTTAAAAAAAAATCACGTTTATAATTAAGGGTTGGTTCCTTATGGGATGGTTTGAGAGGGAGTAGCCGTATTTGTTCCAGAAGTATATGGAGCATTGACATCTGGTGGAAAGAATTTCAGAGAGTGTATTTGCATAGGCACGCCTACCCATCCCAGGCTGCCGAGCTGTGGGACTGCTTTGTGACAGAAATGACTCAACCTCAGTTGGGTGGTACTTGCTAGACAAGGGACATGGGTTCCAAAACCCAGTGAATTGAGAGAGGCTGGGGACAGGTATCTGTGCCTGGTGGTGCAGGCTCCTTGTGGAGCCAGAAGCACCAGTTCCACCCCCTCCTCTCTCCACTGTGGAATGTCAGAGTTGATTTTTTTTTTATTCCCTTAAGAATCTAGATACAGGTTACTGAGCTGAACTCACTTTGGGCTAATGGTGCACTAGCACTGGGGCTCCCCTACTATGTGCTGAGATCACTAAGAGTTGAAATCACAAAAGAGCTGAAATTACTGAGCTGAGAGCACTGAGTACTGTGCTAACTAGTGGGGGAGCCTGAAGCTATACTGCGGAACAGAGCAGCTGGCGGAGTGGAGCAGTTTGTGGGATGGCTGGAGCGGATCACGGGACAGCTGGTGGAGCGGAGCGGCTGGCAGAGCGGAGTAGCTGTGGGACGGGTGGAGCGGCCCACAGAGCGAGCGGAGCCGAGCAGTTTGCAGGGACAACTGGAGCAGCTCACGGGCAGCTGTGGAGCAGAGCTGGTGGAGCGGAGCAGTTTGTGAGGACGGCTGGAGGAGCAGAGTGGAGCGGCTGGTAAAGCGGAGCAGTTCGTGGAGAAGGCGGAAGCAGAACCCACGGAGAGGCAGGGCAGTTGCCCTGGACCACGTAAGGTGCCCCTTTCACCCAGGCTGGGGGGGGACCTCTACAGATAGACTCTTGAATTCTGGGGTGGCATTGACCAGAGACTTTTGGGTTGTTGGACTTTGGGGTGATTGGACTTAAGACCCTAAGGGGAAAAGGACATTGCCAAACGTACTTGGAGGTGGTTTTTGTTTATGGTTGTGTTATAACTCTGTTTGTGGTGTTTCTCCAATGGGATGCCGCATTGATTCCTTCCTTTATTAAAAAGATTTTGCTACACTCAGACTCGTGCTTGCGAGACGGGAAGTATTGCCTCCTAGAGGCACCCAGGGGGGTGTGGTATGTAAGTGTCCCAAGTCACTGGGTGGGGGCTCGAGCCAGTTATGCATTATGTTACTGAAACAGAACCCCTGGATACTGAACCCGGCCCTTGTTGCTGCCAACTCAGAGGGGCAGAAGGGTTACATATGTATAAATAAAGTGATCGGCACCTTACAAGATATCTACAGTATCTATAATACATAGCTATCCACATCTTAGAGCTTATCTACACAGGTAACTAGGGGGACTAAGTTAGGGTGTGAATTTAAAGCGCATTAGCTATTCTTCACTGTGACACACTGATAACATGCTGAACAAACCTTATGGAATTAAAATGAACTCTAATTGTATTGGATTAGAGCAGGGGTTGGCAACCTTTCAGAAGTGATGTGCCAAGTCTTCATTTATTCACTTCGATTTAAGGTTTCGCGTGCCAGTAATACATTTTAATGTTTTTAGAAGGTCTCTTTCTATAAGTCTATAATATATAATTAAACTATTGTTGTATGTAAAGTAAATAAAGTTTATAAAATGTTTACGAAGCTTCATTTAAAATTAAAATGCAGGGCCCCCCAGACCGGTGGCTAGGACCCGGGCAGAGTGAGTGCCACTGAAAACCAGCTCGTGTGCCACCTTCGGCACCCGTGCCATAGGTTGCCTACCCCTGGATTAGAGTTAATACCTTTGGGGTACATTGTATTAAAAATGCAATTGTGCGTGTAGTGTTGTGGCATTGTATGTACCTTTTCTAGGAGGAATGGTGGTTAATAATGAACTTTCTCCATTATCAACCTTTGAAGTAACGCCCATGGGGAGACACACCTATACTAGTTCAAACTGAATTCTCCATAGAACAATAGAGAAAGAAAAGGCTTTGGGATAAAAGCCTAGATTTAAACTGACTCAGGGCCTCCTTCCTGATCCTGCAAAGTGACAGGACCCTTATTCTATATAGGCCCCAATTCTTAGGTGAGGATTGGAAAAACCTGGCCTACTGAGGCCTCAGAAGACTCCATGCTTGTTATGAGCTGAAGCACTGAGGAACTTGTAACCAAAAAAAAAAAAATATATATGTAAGGTGAGATGCCTTTTAAGCATATTACCATGCATGTAAGTTCTCATTTTTTTTATTCCTCTCACCTTTATAGTATATTCAGGTATTTCAAAATGATTCATCAGTGATCACTATACAAATGTCTCTTCAAAACCTGTTCCTTGTTAATATAATAGGTCTTTATCCTAACATTTTTAAAATCTGGCTGAATAAAATATCAGAACTAAAAAAAAAAAAAAAGAAAGCCTAATAATCCTAACATTCAAATTACTGCATGTACTGCAGGGTGAGTTTGACTCTAGCCTGCCTTATACTTGTAATGTTACACACATTTTAAACAGGTGTAACTGAGGTACAAAGCAGCACAGAAGCAGGCTCTAAAATTAGAAATATTTAAGTGATAAATAAGCATGATCCTGGCAGCATATATTTACAGTACCAGTTAAAAGCTGTTTTAAAATAGCTAACAAATTGTGCTCTGCTCTTGTGCACAGGAGAGGGAGAAGAGTGTGGTGCAAGCAGTCTGTTCTTCCCAGCAGTCTCCCTTCCCCACCACACATGCACACACACACGGTCTGTGCAAGAGAAGCCCCTCCCAACAGGGGCTTGGCTCTTGTTATTTCTGGAGAACAAATCATATACCAAGGATGGGGAAGGCAGCAAGACCACAGACCCACTTCCACATCAGCCTGCAGAGCAGGACTGCTCACCAGCCTTTGGCATGCAGCTCACCAGGGTAAGCACCCTCGTGGGCCGGGTCGGTTTGTTTACCTGTCACGTCCACAGGTTCGGCCAATCGCGGCTCCCACTGGCCACGGTTCGCCATCCCAGGCCAATGGGGGTGGCGGGAAGCGGCGGCCAGCACATCCCTCAGCCTGCGCCACTTCCCACAGCCCCCATTGGCCTGCAGTGGCAAACTGTGGGCCGTGAGAGCCACGATCAGCTGAACCTGTGGACATAACAGGTAAAGAAACTGACCCAACCCATCAGGGTGCGTACCCTGGCAAGCCGTGCGCATTTCTTCATACCAGCTTCAGGTTGAGAAAATTCTTTACCATTCATTGATTAATTCCTTCATTCATTATCTTTTCTCAGCTCTGGATAACACAACTCTTGAGAGCACAGAAGCTGTCCATTTGTGTATCTGAGATATTCTTGGCTTTTCTGCAGTGAACCGGGAGACTGTCTTATTTGTAGGTTTCTGCTCCAAAAAGTTCAGCATTGTTATGCTGAGGCCTCATCTTCATTGGAGAAATCTGGTGTGCTAGCCACCCTTTAATGTATGTGGCAAAGTACCTGCCTCTCCTTTTTTTAGCTCAGTCCTTCTCAGCCTCAGAGACACAGGCTTGGGCAAAGTAAAAGAAGAAAAACCCCTTCCCAATCTCACAGGGTCTGGCTGATCCCTTCTCAGCCAGCCCCTTGCTCTAGTTTCCTCTCCTTCTGGGGAGAATGCAATCTGCCTTGCAAGA
>NC_133770.1:205795391-205797942 GCF_003597395.2 Chelonoidis abingdonii
CAGAACTACCAACTGTGGTATCAAGTATCAGAGGAGTAGCCGTGTTAGTCTGGATCTGTAAAAGCAGCAAAGAATCTTGTGGCACCTTATAGAGTAACAGACGTTTTGGAGCATGAGCTTTCGTGGGTGAATACACACTTCGTCAGATGCATGTAGTGGAAATTTCCAGGGGCGGGTATATATATGCAGGCAAGCTAGAGATAATGAGCTTAGTTCAATCAGGGAGGACGAGGCCTTGTTCTAGCAGTTGAGGTGTGAAAACCAAGGGAGGAGAAACTGGTTTTGTAGTTGGCAAGCCATTCACAGTCTATAAGGTGCCACAGGATTCTTTGCCGCTTTTACTCATCATTTTTGTTGCCCTCATCTGGACTCTCTCCAGTTAGTCCACATCCTTTCTGTAGTGAGGGGCCCAAAACTCCAGATGTGACCTCACCAGTGCCGAATACCAGGAAATAATCACTTTCTCTCCCTCTGTTGGTAATGCTCCTACTAATGCAGCCCAATATGCCATTAACCTTCTTGGCAAAAGGGCACACTGTTGATGCATATCCAACTTCTCATCCACTAAAATCCCCAGGTCCTTTTCTGCAGAACTACCGCTTAGCCATTCGGTCCCCAGCCTGTAGCAGTGCGTGGGATTCTTCTATCCTAAGTGCAGGACTCTACTGTTGTCCTTCACTCCAGCCAAGCACCTGGACTCCTTGCCTTGACATGGTCTCCTTCTCCCATTCACCTGGCTCCTTTCACACAATCCCTTCCACTCAGAACTCTTTTTCTGCCACCATTTGCCATACCTCTTCCCTCCATTTTATTAAGCACCCTCTTAGGACCAACTTCCTCAATGTTACATATAAGTAAACTATAGCACTTCTAAAATGAAACTACTTGAACAGTAATCACCCGGATGCAGACTGTCTCCCAAGTTGACCCTGTAACCACCCTCTCATGAAAATTCATAGAGTCAGGCCAGAAGGAACCACTATAGTCATCTAGTCTGAACTCCTCATACCACAGGCCATTGACTTTCACCAAAAGCAGCAAAGAATCCTGTGACACCTTATAGACTAACAGACGTTTTGGAGCATGAGCTTTCGTGAGTGAATACCCACTTCGTCGGATGCATGTAGTGGAAATTTCCAGGGGCAGGTATACATATGAGACAAGCTATAGATAACAAGGTTAGTCAATCAGGGAGGATGAGGCCCTGTTCCAGCAGTTGAGGTGTGAAAACCAAGGGAGGAGAAACTGGTTTTGTAGTTGGCAAGCCATTCACAGTCTTTGTTTAATCCTGAGCTAATGGTGTCAAATTTGCAGACGAACTGAAGCTCAGCAGTTTCTCTTTGAAGTCTGGTCTTGAAGTTTTTTTGCTGCAGAATAGCGACCTTAAGATCTGCTATAGTGTGGCCAGGGAGGTTGAAGTGTTCTCCTACAGGTTTTTGTATATTGCTATTCCTAATATCTGATTTGTGTCCATTTATCCTTTTCCGTAGAGACTGTCCAGTTTGCAATGTACATAGCAGAGGGGCATACCTCTCCTTAAGGAAAAAAGACTAGTAAGCAGTCTAAACTCCTACCTCCACATGGGACACAACGGGTACCCACCTACCCTAGCAATATGTTCATCTCGTCAACCACACATTTCAGCCCAAAAGAAAAGTTCTGTCCTATGTCGGGACCTCTTTTCTGCCTGCACCCCACCAACATGACTACAGTTTGCCGGCATCTGGAAGCCTACTCGCCATCTCCACCAAAGAATACTTCAGGACACATCTGAACAGCTCACGATAACAGTTACCCTCCTACAACAGCACAAGAGAACCTCCTGAAGTCGAACATGAACAGCTGGCACTATACATTGACATGCTTTCCCGACGTGCACGCGGCGAAATCGTGGAAAACACCAACCGCTTGCTCTAACAAGTTTGCAAGACACAATGCCATCCACACCCAGAACACCCATGTACATTAATCATCAAAGAGGCTGATAAAGGGCTGTGTTGTCTCATGAAAGGTCTGACTACAAAAGGAGGCACACAGACAACCTCCATACCAACTTCTACAGCAACCTCCCTCAGATCTCACTGAGAAGTACACTAAAAAACTGCACCACTACTCAGGACCTCCTACACTACCCAACATCAACATACCCTTGGAGCCCAACCAGGGTTATTCTTTCTACTACCCAGATCCACAACTCAGAACCTGGACGCCCATATCTCCGGCATTGGCACTGTCACTGAAGACTGTTCGGAATGGGATCCATCTCAGACCCTATTGCCACCAGCACTCCAGCATTCCGTGACACACCACGATTCCTGAGAAACTACAATCAATTGAACCAGAACACTATCCAGCCACATAGATGAGCTTCTACACACCATCCCACACACAGATGGATCTAGCTGTCAACAGCTGAAGCCACACACAAACTGTGGAGCTCTGTGCCTTGCCAACCACAACATTCAAATTGATGGCAATAAATCTCCAGATCAGGTGCAACCGCATGGACACCTCGCATGGCAAATTGCCATAATTAGGCGACTGGAACAAT
>NC_133770.1:205799268-205807464 GCF_003597395.2 Chelonoidis abingdonii
GGAAAGGCAATATACAAATACCTGTAGGAGAACACTTCAACCTCCCTGGCCACACTGTAGCAGATCTTAAGGTGGCGATTCTGCAGCAAAAAAACTTCAGGACCAGACTTCAAAGAGAAACTGCTGAGCTTCAGTTCATCTGCAAATTTGACACCAATAGCTCAGGATTAAATAAAGACTGTGAATGGCTTGCCAACTACAAAACCAGTTTCTCCTCCCTTGGTTTTCACACCTCAACTGCTGGAACAGGGCCTCATCCTCCCTGATTGAACTAACCTTGTTATCTATAGCTTGTCTCATATATATACCTGCCCCTGGAAATTTCCACTACATGCATCCGACGAAGTGGGTATTTACTCACGAGAGCTCATGCTCCAAAACGTCTGTTAGTCTATAAGGTGCCACAGGATTCTTTGCTGCTTTTAGAGATCCAGACTAACACAGCTACCCCTCTGATACTTGACTTTCACCAGTGAGGGGAATTATTCTTCATTCCTGCATCTCTGTATGAGGCTGGGGATAAGGTCATATTGAGAGGCTAGTGCCTGAACCTTGGTGGTTGGTTGTTTTTGTCTTAACAGGGAAGGCTGTGGGATGGGGAGGGAATCTCTCCTAGATTCTCTTTGCTGGAGGTGCCCTGCAGTATGTGGGTTTGACGGCCATCCCCACGATTTGATCTAGGGGAGACATACCTCAGCCATGGAATGATTAAGAAGAAAACTGCAAGGTGAATCTTGCAGAGATTTTCCTCCCTGTCCCACAGGTTTCTCCAAAGGATTCAGCTGTTAAATCACTAACTCTTCTATGCAAACAATTCATTTATATTTGTTCCGTAAGGTGAAATGCAGTTACATGGTGCTTTATTAATATTAATAATTTGTAAGCACACGGGCAACAGGAAGTGTTGCAATAGAGTGCATGAAATTTGGACCCAGAGCCACCAACATGGTCGGCTTGCTGTAGCATTAAGATCACTTGCCAGAGTGAAGGAAAGAAAGGAAGACATCTGACAGACAAATCTGGCAACACAGAGAATTATTTTTTTCCTTTGTGGTTTTAGAAGCAAGATCATACATGTTAATAAAGCTCTAGGGAGGATTCAGTATTTGAAGTCAATGTAGTTTCACAACCAGAATAATAATAAAGTAGAAATAGCCACCATTCATCAGCCAGACTAAAAAAAAAAAAAAAAAACACTGAATATTATCAACAAGAAATCTTAACTGGGGGCGGGGGAGAGGGGCAAGCATTTTACATCCTTTGTCCTAGGCTTTTAAAAATGGAATACAATATTCATTGCACCAGTAAAATGGTAAGAAATACTACAGTCCTAATTCCTATTTCATGACCATTGTGAGAGACGTTATTGACACATGGAATATTCAAAGGTTATACTCTATATGGCTTCAGGCCACAGGGCTTACAGATACATTAGAGTTCACTGTTAGCACCTGTAGGTGAATAAGGAGAAGAGTGGCCCAGAGTTGCTTGAGGACTCTAGATGGGCAGAGGCTCCATGGTGGAAGGAACTCGCTGCCAGTATGTTGGTAACCAAAGGGAAATGATTGAATGGGCCAGGCCTCATTTACATTTCAATTATGTGACAGTTTGGGGCACAATTAAAATACGGTTATGTTTTTTGAGTTTGGGGGCACTAAACTGATGTTCACGCTGTTGGGAAATGAAAGGATAAGAGAGCTGCACCGAATTTGGCCCCTCACTTCAGGCACTCTGACCGAGATGACAGTCAGGCACAGCTAGGTAAGGAAGCCTGGACAAGGCTGAAGAGAAAGGATTTCCTGTGTTCTGCTAGGAATGCCTCTCTGGTAATAAGGATGCTGTAAAGAGCCCTATATACCAAAAATTCAGCTCAGACGTAGCTTTGAGACAGGGGATGGCTTTGAGGTGATGGACACAGCTAAACAGAGGCAGGTGACAGGGTTGGGTGGCTTGCTGTGAAGCCACAGAGAGTAGTAGTCTACCTGATGGGTTCCCATGCAGGCTCCCTACCTAGCACTCAAAGGTGAAATCACTTCAGGTGACACAGCCCCCAGAGCACCTCAGGCAACTCTTCTCTTAGGAGCTGGAGACTGACCTGGTAGAATTCTTGGACGACTCCACCCCGGACGAGTGGGGAAGCTGGGGAGGAAGGAAGGGACTAGAACACACCAGCCATTCACAACTGCAAAAGGAGGACTGAGGTTGGGGCTATTGTTAAGACAACCAAGAGGGAGGAGGGGGACTACCTAATAGATATTGGTAACTACCTTATTAATTTCTGGCTTTCTCAAGTTGATTGCTTGTCCTCCTTTTCCCTTCCAATAAAGTTCTTTTTTTAAACCCATAAACTCAGCACCTTCGAATGGAGAAGTACTGCCTGTTGGGACACCCAGGGGAGGTCATTTAATGTTCCCAGGTTTCTGGATGGGAGTTTGAGATGGTGTTATTTAAATTTTCAGAATGAACCCCTCGATAATTGAACCTGACCCTCATTGCTGCCAATAACACCTAGCAGAAGGACTACATATTAACATTATAAATGTTGTATGTATATTTATGGGTTAGGGATTATATTCTGGCTCTATAGGGGAGTCACTGGAGGTTCTTGCAGGAACTAAAATCTCACAGGGATAACTAGTGCAAATCCCTAGGCAGGTTACAAATCCAGAGAGGCTTCAACTCCTTGGGGGAAATTTTATATACTGGTTTAACGTAGTTTAAGAGGCTGGCAAACAAAGAACTAAAAATGTATAGAAGTGACCACCCTGACGTGGGGAGAAAGAGACTGTATTTAGAGGAACAGGTCTTCGAGAGGATTTTAAGTATCTTGAAACCTGCCAGGGTCTCCATGTGGAAGATGGGTGACACCTGGTAAGTCAGAAACGCATGTAAGCTGATTATTGTTTTAAAGATTTTTTTTTCTGAAATGCTTTTGTTCAGAATAAATAATGCTTTTCTTTATGAAGGCTGGCTGGTGACGGGTTAACTGTGTCATTGCCCCAGAGAAAGCAGGACTGCCAGTACTGAACTAAAGTCAGACCTGCTAAAAATGATCACAGTGAATTGCAGGAGGAAGAACAGTTTAAATACCTGGCAGAGAGAGTCGTGGGACTCTGCCTCAAGAAATGTGACAACCTAGAGACCGGAGACCTAAGAGACGTGTCTTTACCTCAAGAACGTGATAAGTTAACTGACAGTGAACAAACAAGGAGATGTTGAATGCCCAAAGATGCATACAAGCTATAGTAGGCAATGCAGACATAAACAAAACAGCTCAGGACCATGGTACATCTGGTACTGGTAAGACTTCAAGGTGCTGTAGGACTCTTTAGGTGGCATTGCTAAGACTTTGCAAAAAAAGAGTATGTTTAGAGGAAGAAGTAACCAAGAAATAAGAGCAGACATGTAAAGTTGGAAATGATGTCCAAAGCTTTGAATGAGGTCAAGAAACATGATGGTTAGGGGAAGCCAGCAATAGGCCTAAAGAATTACTTGATCCAAATGTTGAAATAAGAGTCAAAATGCAGAGTGGGAGAATCTGAACTTTCAGGGTATAATACTTTATTATACACTAGGGACACTACCAATGTACTGGATTATTAGATAAATGAGAAACTTTTAAGTCAGTGCTAGAAGGAGAACTGCTGACCATAGAACGAGCTGGAGAGTCAGAAAATTGCTGTCATCTATCCCTTGCCTATGCCCTTTAATTCCCCATCTCTCTTTGTTAGGATCTCTGAAGAATGTTTTAACTTATTTACCAAAGAGTAACCCACTCATTACTGCTAAGCCACCATGAACAGGAGCTCCTGGACAGGGGAGGATGGATTCACAGGCCATGTAGTCATTAGTTATGAAAACATTTGGTTCAGGAGGTAGGAAGGAGCAGAGAAAAATACACAGGCTGCACCTTAAGAAACACATAATTTTATACCTCTCAACCATGTCACTCACCATAGCCCTGTTTCTTTCACTCATTATTGCCTGTGGCTCTAAATTGTGTAATTAAATTGTCTTTATACTGAGCTCGAGAAATTCCTTATCACAATTTTCAGCAGCATGTCTTTATTCAAGTAGAAGTAAACCAGTCATGGTAATTAGCAAGTGATATTCATGGAATCTTAATTAGGAAACAATCAATTTTCCTAACAATTAAGGAAATGCTCACAGACTGGCTTACCAATAAAGATAGGGAATGGGAGGGGGAGATCACTTGGGGAACAAGTTCTTTGTCTCTCAGCAACAAAAAAAAAATCTCTTCAGTTCCACTCTCCTGGGATTCATTAAATCTCCCTGTAGCCAAAGCCAGCAGAAAACTACTATATGAGGGGCAGGACCAATCAGAGAGGGGACCAGGAGGCTATCTGGCCCCGGCCACAAGCTCAAAGGGGACTCAAATGTAGACACTTGTTAATTTTTTGGCATTTGATAAGTTTTGCAGCCTGGTTTTTATTCACACAAAAGCTAGATTTTTCCTCAATAATTAGTGCATTTGCACAGAAAAAAGCAAGAAAATCATATGCATACCCCACACAGGCATGCAATTAGTTAATGTTGGCTTGAGAGGCCAGTTAGCATATCAGGCTTCACCTGGAGCATGGGCCAGGCTTAAATGGTGAAGCCCAGCTAAGGAGGGGCTTGCATTGGACTATAAACAGAGGTAGTTTACAGCAGAAGGGATCTGGAGGGAGGAACTTGCTTATTGGGATTAAAGAGTAGGGAAACCAGCAGCATCAAGGAGGTAGCCCAGTAGAGAAGTCTAGTAGGAGGCCAGGGGAAACAGAGAGCAGCTACCAATGTGGGAAGAAGCTCTGATGGGAATACGATGTCAAAATGACAGGATTTGGACCTCTGGGGAGAAGGACATAAGGTCAAAAACAAGGAGGGCAGACATGTGCTTATGTTTATATATTATGTTTTTGGAGTTTGTTAGGAGTTTCTAAGGGAGGGCCCTGAGAGTTCTTGCCCTGAAAGAAGGGTGAATGTAGAGATGTGGGGCAGAAAACCTGAGAGATGCTGGGTATGAAGAAGTTCACAGAGGAGGTAGTAAGGAATTAGAACAGACCTCGACTTCTGGTTACAGGTCCCTGAGCTGGAACCTTGTGTAGTGGGAGGGCCTAGGTTCTACCAGCTGCTGATGAGGTGGTGTGAGGGCCTGAGAAAGGGACAATAACGGCAGACAGCCCTGAAGAAAAGGTGTGAGGATCATGGGGCCCAGAGTTGGGACTGAAAACCTTTTTTTAAGGCATTTGGACTCTTGTTTGCTGGATATTCCCTTAGCCCTGAAGAGGTGGACTTAAGGAGGGCTGAGTTATGGAGGGGGAAAAAGACCACTGTAGGGCTGGATCACTAGTCAGTGTGGGGCACTAGACAAGTAAAAAGCCTTCAGAGTCACACTGAGCTATGAGAGGGTGCACTAGTGGTGAGTGGCACTTTTCAACATACTAGTTTTTCCACTTCCCGAGTATTTACTGATTTGATTAAATCTATTTGTCCATCTAGTGAAGTCAGATTGAGTCCAGATATTTGTACTATGCTCATCACCATGGTAGCTGAGCCTGTGCTATTTTGCATCTTTTTCTTTCAGCAAATGCAATTATTATAATTAATGTTAATACTTCCTGAAAATGATGAAATTCTACTTTCTGAACAAAGTCTTCATTCTGAATATATTTGCTTCAGTTGCAAATTCACCTCTTCTCCAGTTAAATCAAACAAATTTCTGCAAAGAAAAGACTTTTTTTTTCTGCTGGCAAAAGCCATCTTCTGTTTTTATAAAAAAGCCTGAGGTTGAAATGAAAATAATTTTGCCCCAAACCTGTGCAAATAGGATATTTTCCTCTGTTAGGCAAATGGCAAACATTAATTTTGCAAATCTAGTGAAAATAGTAAAAGGGAACTGGCAGAGGGAGTTTAAACAATATAGCAATCCTGCGGACAAAGGTTGATTACCAAAGTCCTGCCAACCTTAGCAGTTATGTAACTAAAGGTTTTGGCGAGAGCAGAAAAACAAACCTGACTACAGTTTAGTTTGTGTTGGCATTATAAAAAGCTGAACTGCTTCCTGGTTAGTCCCCTCACCCAGAGATACAGTTAGAGATCGGTGCTGACAGGGAAGCAAGCTTTAGCTTTTTTTGTGGCTAGCTACAGTGAGTAATTAAGGATTCTGTGGGAGAGACTGTTGGTACTCTGTAAAGATAAATGCTGACATTCAGTTCCAGAGGGATAAGAGCAAAAGAGAGAATTGAATGGGCTGTCTGGAATTTCACTACATTTTTGCACTGGCACAGCATTTGTGTCACACACTTACGGGCAGGTGTACCATTTTCCCATTAGAAGACCTGTCTCATTATAGACTCATCAGACTACACAAGAATAATCCATGTCTATTCTATCCTAAATTCAAAATGCCATTGTAAGTTCATATTTCCATTTCTTCCCATTGCTAATGAAAACTGTCACCTCAGGCAGGGGCACTGGGATAAATATGAAACTTCAACTTGGAACTGCTTCACGTGCTTCTAAGTTACAAATCCTAGGGCTGGACTAGCACTCAGTGGTTCTGAAAAACAAAACCCAAAGGTCTGGATTGACACACTGCCACTCACCCTAAGTAAGCAGTAGCGTGTATGCCCCAGAGTCACAATTCGGTCTCTGTTTTCCCTATGGCTTTAGAGGTCCCAACTGGCTCAGCTGTGCTGACTACCCCATTGGGAATGCGGTCAAATCTTGGCCCACCTACCTACACAGGAGAAGCCATCCACAGGCTATCCCTCTCTCCTAGGCGGGATCTGGCAATGCAGTTAGCCTGCAACAGGAAGTAACAGAGTTCCTTATGCTCTCATAATTACCAGCCTGGGCATGCAGTCAAGCTCAGGACTGAGCCTAGGGTAAAAAAAAAAAAAAAAAGATTGTTGTCCCAATTATGTGTGCCATTCACAGCTGTTAATTTAACAAAACAGAGCTTGCATTGTCCAGATGAATGATAATGTGGGTAATATCCAGCGTCCCTCAGACAGACACCACACAGAAGTGCCTTTCAGTCACAGATGTGCCTAATTATTAACCATTAACAGTTTTCTGTAGCACCCTCATAAGTAAAGCAGGGTCACCATCTTACAATATCTGCCCTGATTATGAACCCATGTGCTGCTGAAGAGGGTTACAATGCCCAATCAACCATTCTGAGCAAAACTTGCCACAAGCTACCATCAATAGAAGAAGCACAGAAAAAGGGGAGGCTCACAACTCTAATGAGGCCATTTGTTCTGGGTGTGGGAGGGGAGAGGCAAGCCCAAGCAAACCCAGACTGAGGAGAGCTCTGTACAGAATGGAAAGCCATGCTCACTGCCCAAGGAAGTTAAGTGGCGTCCCTCTCAACCTTGACACCTGCCAGTGGGTGACTCAAGGCATTGAACTATATGACAAATTACTGAAATGTTGCATGTCCCACCATAAGCAACAGATTATAAGCTTTGTTTTTTAACTATAAAGTCCATTGGTAAGCATGTGTTCTCATTTTTTGTTAATTTAATTAAACCAGTTTTTTTTAATATGTTGAAGCCTGGGACCCAGTCCAGGCAACTGAGGGAATTGGGAAAGAGCCCTGACATGAGTTTCTTGTGCACTGCTAGAGGGAGAAGGGTAAGCTGGAGAGAAGCGAACCTTGCCTAGGCTGCCACCTTTCAATGACTGCAACACCATGACCATCTGTGGGGCAGCCAAGGAACACACAGGCCTGTGAGGCAAGGAGCAGAGCTGTTCAGGAGGAACCAGAACTAGTGTTTGAATAGAGGAAGGAAAGATCAGGCTGTGCTGACAGGTTTTTCACAGGAAGATAATATAAAGACCCCAGCAGCTCAGAGGCAACTGTGCTCCAGTCTCCTTCTATCCTCCTATGGAAAGCAGTGCCCCTATACCCAAAACCTACTGTTAAAGCAGCAGAGAATCCTGTGGCACCTTATAGACTAACAGACGTTTTGGAGCGTGAGCTTTCGTGGGTGAATATCCACTGCGTCAGATGCAGGTAGTGGAAATTTCCAGGGGCAGGTATATATATGCTAGCAAGCAAGCTAGAGATAACGAGGTTAGTTCAGTCAGGGAGGATGAGGCCCTGTTCTAGCAGTAGAGGTGTGAAAACCAAGGGAGGAGAAACTGGTTCTGTAATTGGCAAGCCATTCACAGTCTTTGTTTAGT
>NC_133770.1:205811022-205829369 GCF_003597395.2 Chelonoidis abingdonii
GCATATATATACCTGCCCCTGGAAATTTCCACTACCTGTGTCTGACGCAGTGGGTATTCACCCACGAAAGCTCACGCTCCAAAACGTCTGTTAGTCTATAAGGTGCCACAGGATTCTCTGCTGCTTTTACAGATCCAGACTAACACGGCTACCCCTCTGATACTTAAAACCTACTGTTGGCTCTTGAGCAACTGTTTCCTTCCTCACAGGTGTCTCTGTTCCTTGTACCATTCCAGGAGGCCAGAACTACTCAAAGGGAGTCTTCTCTGCTCCTCACCTTTGCCAGCTGCTCCTTCTCTCAGAACTTTGTTCTAGAAGGGACCTCTAGAGGTCATCTAGTCCACTTCCCTGTACTCATGGCACGACTAAGCATTATCTAGATCATCCCTGACAGGTGTTTGTCTAACCTGCTCTTAAAATCCTCCAATGACAGAGATTCCATGACCTCCCCAGGCAATTTATTCCAGTGTTTGACCACCCTGCAGTTCAGTGAGACAGGGAAGCCAAATGAACTCCACTGTGGTACATACAACATGTGGTTCACTTGAGAACTCTGTATAAGGGCACTAGGAGTTTCCCTAAGTGACTGTTTCAATCTTGTTTATAACAACATTTTGTTCAGCTTCACAAGTTCATATTTGTCTGTATCAGCCTCCCTTTGACTGAGGACTTGTCTACACTTAAAATGCTACAGGGAAACAGTTGCACTGTCGCAGCTGTGCCACTATAGCACTTCAGTGTAGACACTACCTAGACCAATGGGAGCGGTTCTCTCAGCAGTGCAGGTAATCCATCTCCTCCAGAGGTGGTCTTCCGTCAACGTAGTGCAATCTACACGGGGACTTAAGTCGGCTTAACTATGCTGCTCAGGGCTGTAGATTTTTCACACTCCTGAGTGATGTATTATGCCAACCTAATTTTCTAGCATAAGCCAGGCCTGAGAGTTCAACCACAGGTTCTGAAGATAAGGATCTTAACCCTGAATTTGAAATGGGTTTCCACGGGGGAAACTGTGGGAGAGCAGAGTTCTGGAGTGTCATGCTGTTAGTGGCCTGTGTTACTGAGATGTGCTGCAGCTGAATTTGTCCTCAGCAGTTACTTTCTTAATCTCAGTTGCCATTAGAGCTTTAGAAAAACATATTGGCATTAAACTTAAGTTAATGCACCATATGTTTCCTAGCTAGAGGGCAAAGTTGCTGCTTTTATGAAAGCCTACAAGCTGTGAATCACTGCTCTACTGACTTAACTGTTTGATGCTCTTACAGTCCTTATCTGTGGCTTTGGTTATGGAAAATGCCACCTACGTATAGAAATAAAAATATCAAAGCAAAACCGAAGACAAACTTTTCACATTTGAAAGAGGTGACAAACAGAAACAATGAAAGGGAAACAAAATTGGCTGGAATATTTGTTGGTCCAAAATTTTGATTTGACTTTCAATCATAATTAGGGTCCTAAGTACCTAAGTCACTTATGTAAATGGAACTTTGGCGCCTAAACCACTTAAATGATTTTGAAATTTTTACCTAAGCTTAAATTTCAGATCATATACTATTTCTCATTTCAAGAAATACAATATTCTGCAATGCAGGAAGGGGCAGAGATAAGATTGTATATGCAACATAGACTTACTCTTTGTTGCTAACAGTGCAATCTTAACATTATCTTACTGGTGTGCTAGAATGATTTTTGTAGTGGGGATGCTGATATGGAAACCATGTATTTGGTGTTTGTTATTACTTCACGCCGGAGGGTGTGGCAACACCCTTAGTTCCAGCACCACTGTTATCTTACCTACAAGTGTTATACCCTGTGTATATATGAATGAAAGCATCTTCAAAAATGTATTATATAAAGGACAATATAATCCTGTTCTATGTACACATACTGTGCCTGCATTATAAGACTTTCCATTTACTTCAATGAGCACTAGATCAGGCCATACATCTGCTGATCCAGCATCTGGGCCACTGTATTTGCTATATCTTAACTTTTTCTACAAACTAGAAGTCAAAAATTGAAGAGAAGAAGCCAGGAGTAGAGCTGGGCAAATTTTTTCTTACAAAACTTTCTTGGCAAAAATGCAAAGTTGGTGACACCAAAAGGGTTTGTGAATTTGTGTTGGTTTCACCACATTTGATTTGACTGGGCGGGGAGGGAAGGGGCTTTAAAAACTGAACTCATTTTTTTAACACTTTTGAAACAGAACTTTTAGATTTTTCAGCTCACTATGACCATTTTGTTTCAAAATTTCCTTTAATTTCATTAAACACATGTTTAAAACTGGTCAAAATCAAACCGTCTTTTGACTTCTGTCAAAACAATATTTAGTCTGAGCTCAAACATTTTTTCTTTTGGCTGGAAATTTTGAAAAATCTTGTTTGTGGTTTAACTCTAAAGTGATTGAGAAGAGAGGGGAGTGGCAAGAGGGGGTGAATTGCCAAATAAAAAATCTGCTATTTGCCTAGCTCTAGCAGGAAGTTGATTCCTGTTCCGACTTTTTGCTGTGTATACCACTGGAGATCCCTAAGATTCCTAATTTGCCAAGAGAATGAAACCTAGGCAAGACATTCAAGTTCTGGTACAGAAGGGACAAATACTCTAGTGTGTTAAATGGGATTTAAGAATGGCATGATTTATTCAATTTGGCATGATCAGTTGACAGTTGGCGACATCCAAGACAGGAATAGCATAGTTGTTGCAAATCAGGGCTGAGAAACATTGGTGGAACTCTACAGCAGTGAAGTTTGCACAAAAGTTGTTCATACTTTGCCTCGTTCAAGCTCTTGCTATTTAATACACTGAATTTCAATTCAGTGACATTCTTCTTAGAAAACAGTTCTTTAGGGCGCGTTTTAAAATAATTCCTCCTAAGAAATATGTTGCAAATTCTAGCAAATCACTGAAACAGAATTATCCAAAAGAGAAATAGAATTCATGTACTGACACTATTACCAGTCATTAAAGAGATCATTCAGAGTAGCATAATCCACCCCTTTAGAAAATCTATCCTTCCATTTTAGTGGTGCAGCAGTATAAAATGTAAACTAAGGAAAAAAAATCAGGAGGCTGTATCTGAATAGATCCAAGAATTTTAAATTCATTCAGAGAGTCCTAGAAAGTTTGACTAATCGTACACGGTATAAAATCATGATTGACTTCATAAAACTTGACACTATTTGTTTGCACAAAATGTAACACTGTATAGCTGCCAAGAATATCACCCTTTCAAATGTATTTTCAGTTTAATGCTACACATCAGAGTTCCTACTAGTAACAGAACAGCATGTTTCTACATCAAGACAAAATCTTTCATACCTTCTTCTTTTCAAAGGGTTCACATTACTTTTTTTCTTATTTTAATAGTATATGAGACATATAATGACCCAGATAGACTTTATTCTACGGTTATTAAATTATATATTAGACTAAATTAAGTAACAGAGTAATACAGAGACAGTAATCAGATGTACCATGAAATCATAAACTAGATGTTAGATGGAAAAGACCTATTACTATAGGCTATCTGGTCTAGTTTCCTGCCATTGCAAGATTAAGCCTCATGTTCATTTTAATAGTGCTTCTCTAGTCTATGTTTAAATAAGTGGCCCAAGCAACAGATTCCAAAGCTCCTGCAGAAGACTATTTTGCTTTTTACCTATCTAGGTATTGATAAAGACTCCCCTCACCACAGAATCTGAGCACCTCCTGAAGCATACTCACAGTAAGCCAGCAGTTTAATTTTCCTTCGTTTTCTCTCTCTCCTCTTTGGCTTCACCTCTTTGTCCTCCTCCTTTCTTCTTTATTGTTTTTAGTTACAACCAAGGGAAAGCTGAAATGAAGTGTTGTTTTTTTTTTTCACTTCACATTGAAGGCAGGAATGACCTCAGATTTCACTATCTTCTCTAGTACTGAATTCCAAATCTTTGGCCCTATTACTATGATTTAGTTGGGGATTGATTCTGCTTTGACCAGGGAGTTGGACTAGATGACCTGCTGAGGTCCCTTCCAACCTTGATATTCTATGATTCTCAGAAGGCCCCACTTCCTGCTCTCACATACTTCTCCCTTGAGGTTGAAAACTTCAGTGATCCTGTGCTGTCAAAGGAGACTCTTGTCACAAAAAGTGAAGTGCTTTCCAGGGACTGTTGCCTGGAAAATCAATACCAGGATCTTGAGTTTGACACTGTATTCTATGAGGAGCAGAGCTCTTGGGTGTTGTGCTTTGGCAGCTGTTGCTTAACTGGCAGGCTGCCAATTCTGAAATCAATGAAGCTTTTTAATGTAGGCAATGCTCATCTCCAGGCATGATGAGTTACAATAGTCCAGCCTGGCAATCATAAAGTCTGAATGCAAGGTACGTATTTCACTTTTTGAAAATCAACCCCCCTTTAAGTTTTCTCAGGTTGGGCACCCAAATACTGAGGAACACATGAAAATCTTGGTCTGGGTGCCTACAGTTCTTGCCACAAATCTCTCATTTAGCCAGTGCTTGTACTTGGCGTCATGTGCACATGCTGCATGGACAGTAAACATCACAGTAAACGTTTCAACTTGCCCTGCTGGAGCAGACCTCAATGTTCTGGGCGCCCCCTCTGCAGCTACAAGTTAGGCAGCACTGTCTGAATTCGACTTGCCCTTTCTCTTAGCTGAAGTACAATTCTTAATTAGGCCTTTCCCTTCTTGGTATCTGGATTTGTAGATTAAGGTCCCAGTCTCCCTCCTACGTAGTTAACTCTGGATTTACTTCCTAAATCAATGTCTCCATTCCACTGATCATTTTTGTTTGTTCTTCTCTGAACTTGCTCGAATTTGTCAATATCTTTCTGGTCATTAGCTGCCCAGAAAACACAGAATAACTGAGATCAGTGAAAAATAAAGCAATTTGTTGGGATTCCCTCTGAGGCCTCTTTCCACTTGGCTTCCCAAGATTTCAGTTCAACTCCAAATTTTGTCACTCAGGTATCTTTATTTGGCATGCAGCAAAGCAACACTGATCAGACTCAAATGCAGAGGGTGGATCCCTAATCCAAAATTACACAGAAAACCTCTTCCGTTACATATGTTCACACACACACATTGCATTACTCTAACTTACATCACTCACTCTGGTATTGGCTTGATTATTTTGTAGGAAACAGGCCCTGGACAGCATGCTATCTCCATGGACAACCTACTCTTTACCTCATCTTACATTCAAGGCTTATCTTATCCACTATTGTGCATTCAGTCTCTTAGGTGACTGACCCATCTTAGCACAGACATTGTTTCCAGCTTGCTAATTGATTTACTTTCCTACTTCTGACTCCTAAGAAAGGCAGTCTCACCCATGTCCAGTTACCCATGCCAAGCCAGGCCCACACAATTCATAAAGAACATTAACATGACTTTCCAGAACAAAAAGCCAACAACATGGGCAAAATACATTTTCTTTTCCCTAAGATTTGCAAAGTGCCAAGCAAATTCAAGCAAGTGGTAGTGCTGTTTTTAACTCTCTTAATTGTGTTGAGACGCTACCCCCATAAACCGCAGCCCGCAATGAGAATCTGTGTGTGAGAAATGAAGCATCAAGCTATTTTCATTAATTAACTTGTAAATTCATTAGACCAGCAGTTAATTTATCATTTTCTAAACTAATTAACAGAGTGGCTGATATTTAATATTGCTGTAGGCAAGAGTCCTGAAAAAACAGCTCTTAAAATGATTAGGTAAAAGGGAAAAATACTCTCTCCAATGAGTGGTGATCAGCAGCTATTCCTCTCAGCCTATACACACCTCTCATACTAGTGTATAACTGGCATAATTCCATTGACTTCATTGGCAGGAGAATCAGGACCTTTAGAGCTATCCTTATTTCATTTTCCATTTTGGCTTTGGAAAAGAAAATACTCTCGGAGGATGCCTGGAATATCATTCACAATGTGTTTATCAGTGGTTCTTCCTTCCCACCTCACCACCTAGGGTATGAGAATTCATGATATCCCTTTGAGTTTGCCAGTCATTTTATTATTAAAGCCATTAGGTCAGATCTCCGCCTTACTTCATCCTATGCTGTGCCAGGCTGGGCAGAGAATCAAAGAGCTGGTTATTCCTAAAGGCTCTCTGCTGTGCTGAGAAGAAGCTCAGCACAATGGATTATCTGGCCCCCTATGCTTCAAAGGAAATTTGACAAGAACCTGTACATGTGTCTAACTAAAAATGGGAGCTAGGCAAGGAATAAAGGTTAAAGATTCTTGTTTTAAGTAATTCATATCCTGCTAGATTCCAGGACTACTGAAAACATTTACTGTTTTTTAAAAATATGCAGCAGTTCAGAACTTGAATTTTACCAGAGCCAAATTAAATGTATGCCCCAGAAAAGGAGTTGTTTCAAACATAGACCTCCTTTTTGAGTTGGTTCTAAATTTGGCCAAATAAGTTCTCTCATTCCTATCAGAAATACCTATATCATTTTAATTTATACTTAGTGATAATCTGTTTAAATTACATTAATGTTGATGGATTACTACGTCTAAACTGATGGCTTGCCCTTTTTGTACAAGGAAATTTTCACATTCATGAGTGCAAGGTGATTTTATATAATTCCCTTGCATTTAAGACCATCTAAATCAGGGATTGGCAACCTATGGTCCACGGCCCGCCAGGGTAAGCACCCTGGCGGGTTGAGCCTGTTTGTTTAACTGCTGCATCCTCAGGTTCAGCCGATCGCAGCTCCCACTGGCCGTGGTTCACCGCTCCAGGCCAATGGGGGCTGCAGGAAGCGGCGCAGGGCGAGAGATGTGCTGGCTGTCGCTTCCCGCCACCCCCATTGCCCTGGGATGGTGAACTGCAGCCAGCGGAAGCCGCAATCAGCCAAATCTGTGGACATAGCAGGTAAACAAACCAGCCCAGCTCGCCAGGGTGCTTACCCTGACGGGCCATGGGCCAAAGGCTGATGATCCCTGGTCTAAATTCTTCCAGTACAATCCCATTTATCCTAAAAACTATGGAGGATATGTATACTATATAAAAATGTTCAAGGCTTTGGATAACTGGGGATGCGACTAAGAGACTCACAATGGGGATGAAATAACTATAATTCATATACAGTTAAATTAGGTTAATGAGTCAATTCATATGAGATTAAGCAAGTCAAATAAGAGAGAATTAAATAATGTGCTTCCAACACCTATGTTTTGGAAGCATGTTTTTACATAGATGAAAAAAATTAACATTTAATTTATTCATTGAATTTATCCCTTGTTTGTGAATAAACCATGAAATGTCCACCAACATATTCTGATTTTTATCCTCAGTATTTGAACTTGTGCTATGAACATTTTGTGCAAACATATTTCAGCCTAAAGTTCAAGAACAACATATTCACTTCTGTTATGTCTTTGACTATTCTACATTTCTGATGTGTAACTGCTCCCCTTATTCACATGGTACTGTTTCTGCTCCATGACTAAAGCTGTTACAAACAAAAGGATTAAAATAAAAGATTTCAAACTGGTCTCCTGAATACTTCTGGCGTGAACCTCCACACTTGTAAATGCTGGTGACTGTGGACCAGGGTGTGGTATTTGACCATCTTGGCTGACGAGAGCTACCTACATTCCTCAGGAATAAGAAATGAACCCTCTATAACACTTTCAAAGAATTTTATCCACAGATTTTTAAGGCCAGAAAAGACTATAAAGATCATCTAGTCTGACCTCCTGACTAATACAGGCCATAGACTCTCACCCAGAAATTTCTGCCTCAGGGCCAAAACTTCTGCCCTCTTTTTGTTAACATGCAGATTTCACCAAAAGTACCTACCAGAGCAGTTCAACACATTAATACAACTATGGCACTAGCAAAGGAAATCTACAAGTTCCAACTCACTTGGTTGCATAATTCAGATGTCGGGCTATTAGCTACATCCTCAACCCTGCCTAAATTTCCTCTTCTATTCATGTTCCCTCCATAGCAATGTGTCATAAGAAGAGGCCCAGACTGATGATACTTAACAGAATTAAAAGACATCATGAGCTAACTGACATCTTCCTTCAAGGTTCTGAACGTTCTAGAAGACCACTTCACTCCTGTGCTTAACTTCAAGTATGTGAGTAGTCCCACTGATTTCAGTGGGATTATCTCCACATTTAAAGTTAAGCACATGCTTTAGTAATGTGCTGGAGTGAGGCCTAAAACAAATGGGTCTCAATCTGCTACAGAAATCTTTAAGAAACCCACAAATTAAAAGAGGGCCTAGTGCACCTGGCCATTGACCAAAGAACATAGGAAGCCTTACTAAAATGATATGTAAGTGGACTTCAGAGTTTTCATCCAGTCACTTTATTCTGCAGGAGACATACATGGAATTTATCCTAAATATAGCGCAGTTTCTGCAGCTCAGGATTTCTTGCTGCCAAAAGATACAAACACCTTAATAGCTGTCTATCATGGGAAGCCACAATTATTTATATCTTGAGTTCTTGATGAAACCCTAGGGCTGTAATCCTGGGGTGGTAGATTACTGGAAGACTCAAACTGGAAATGAAAGCATTGCATTTGTGGTAAAAGACAGTTTCCTACTGCTCATGCTGCAGCTGAAGCAATCAAAAAAGGAGGATCATAGATGAGTAATCAGCAATGTACCTAATGCGTCCAGCAGCCTATGACACTAATGTGACTTAGCTGGTAGCTAGAAAACAAGTTTTTAATACAAGAAATGTTTGGAAATATGAATGTTTAGAATTTAAACTTATGATTACAGTCTGATTAAAAGTAAATCCATGTATCTTAATCTTACAATAAACAAGAAAAATCAATTCTGTATTATAAAAAAGCCATAAGTTTTGCCTAAATATTATAAAAATATGGATTTTGACAACCAAAATCCTCTAATTTTAATCTCCTGTACATTTCAAGAAAAGAAATAACTGCCTACACAGAAAATCCCAGGAAGAGGAAGGTGGAACAAGAAGCTTCTGTTTCATCTGCCACTGGCTTATTTGTGGCTTTGCCAATGCACTTGGATAATAAATCATGTTCATAGATTGGTGCTGTCCTTTCAAATCCCCACAATATCAATTTGTACATATTCCTTTCTAGGACAACCATCCTTTCAAATTACTCCAACTACACTTGTCTACAATTTTTGAGAAATCGTCTGCTTCAGAGATAAAATGTGGTATTTATTATGTATTTTGATGTGCTGAATTCAAATATGACAATTAAAACGACTGATTGTCTACTGTTTCTAAGATATTTAAGTTTTTACATTTTATGTCTATGTATATTGTGTAGATAGTAGAGTTTTAATCATAAATTGTAAACCTAGGTCTTTTCATGTGTTTATGGTTGCTTTACATGATAATATTTCACCTGTCCTGTTTATGTAACACTTTAAAAATCAGCAAAAGGGTTATATAAATAAAATTTATTATGAAACAAAAGGCAAAAAACTATTATGTACATAGTTTAGTCCTATTCAGTGTCTACTTGGTGCTTCTTGGCTTGTCTCTTGTATTCATTAAATGGAGCATCTCTTGTCACTGTCCAGCAATAGTCTGCAAGCATTGATGGGCTCCATTTGCCCTGATAGCGTTTCTCCATTGTTGCAATGTCCTGGTGAAATCGCTCGCCGTGCTCGTCGCTCACTGCTCCGCAGTTCGGTGGAAAAAAATCTAGATGAGAGTGCAAGAAATGTATCCTTAGTGACATGTTGCAACCAAGGCTTTTGTATGCCTTGAGGAGGTTTTCCACCAACAACCTGTAGTTGTCTGCCTTGTTGTTTCCGAGAAAATTTATTGCCACTAACTGGAAGGCTTTCCATGCCGTCTTTTCCTTGCCCCGCAGTACATGATCAAATGCATCATCTCGAAGAAGTTCACGAATCTGAGGACCAACAAAGACACCTTCCTTTATCTTAGCTTCACTTAACCTTGGAAATTTTCCACGGAGGTACTTGAAAGCTGCTTGTGTTTTGTCAATGGCCTTGACAAAGTTCTTCATCAGACCCAGCTTGATGTGTAAGGGTGGTAACAAAATCTTCCTTGATTCAACAAGTGGTGGATGCTGAACACTTTTTCTCCCAGGCTCCAATGACTGTCGGAGTGGCCAATCTTTCTTGATGTAGTGGGAATCTCTTGCACGACTATCCCATTCGCAGAGAAAACAGCAGTACTTTGTGTATCCAGTCTGCAGACCAAGCAAGAGAGCAACAACCTTCAAATCGCCACAAAGCTGCCACTGATGTTGGTCATAGTTTATGCACCTCAAAAGTTGTTTCATGTTGTCATAGGTTTCCTTCATATGGACTGCATGACCAACTGGAATTGATGGCAAAACATTGCCATTATGCAGCAAAACAGCTTTAAGACTCGTCTTCGATGAATCAATGAACAGTCTCCACTCATCTGGATCGTGAACGATGTTGAGGGCTGCCATCACACCATCGATGTTGTTGCAGGCTACAAGATCACCTTCCATGAAGAAGAATGGGACAAGATCCTTTTGACGGTCACGGAACATGGAAACCCTAACATCACCTGCCAGGAGATTCCACTGCTGTAGTCTGGAGCCCAACAGCTAGACTAGAGCCAATCAACAATTTTAAGCATCATTTTCGTTCTCAGTGACCCAGAATTAGTAAAGTTTGACTACATTTATTTCAGAAGCATTTTGGCTGTAGAGCAGTGCTACATAGGCCAAATGTAAGAGTTAGATGTTGTTATTAAAGTGATCATCTTGACATAGTTGATAATAAAAAAAAAACCTTAAGGGTTCATATTGAGATGAATGGACCAGGTCACTTCTTTGTAGTGCTATTTTTCCACTGGGTCGTGAATTCAGCAACATGACTCTGTAGCACCCCATGTTGAGAAGGTTTCTTAGTAAGCAGAAGGACTGGAAACTTTATATTTAAATGAAACCTAACATTCTGTTGAAAGTATTGCAAAACAAAAAACTATGCTCCAGCACAGAATTTTTAATGGTCACCAGACTGGCTTATCAGAAAAAAACTCCACTCTAGTAAAGTCTTGGCTGATCATCATCTAAGTCTGTTGTTAATATGCAAATATGTATAGTTGACTGTGAAATGCTGACCCATAAAATCCTATTGGCTATAGTTGTCTCAGTTCAGCAGTAAGAAAACTGGGTTGTATTTGATCTCTCTTCAGTAGACACTCGTGAGAATTAAAAGAGAGTTTCTGAGGACTTAAGATTCATTAAGCAAGCTCAGAATGACGGAGAACTATGCAAATTTTTCTTAAACAAGTTAGAAAAGCCAGTCTAGACTTTCATGTTTTGCAAATCATAATGTCCTACTCCCTCTCTCTTATATTTCATCCTCTTTTATAGCTTTAAGCATAATGTCAAGTATATTTTATTTAAGTTCATTCAATGTAATGACCTTAGCTACTTTACAATTTTTACTGTAATGGGTTGTATTCTGTGTGGCTACTTAACCTTATTAAAAACAATTTTTCTGGATGTTTCGCTTCGAAGAAGTGCTGCTTACTTCCAAAAAGGAGACTTAGATTACAGACTCAGGGCTTGTCTACACTTGAAATACTATAGTAACACAGTTTCAGCTGTACTGCTATAGCACTGATGTGTAGATGCCATCTATGGAAGCTGATGGAAGGAGTTTTCTGACGGAAGAATTCTTCTGTCAATCTAGCACTATCTACACAAGGATTTAGGCCAGCTTAGCTACATCATTCAGTGGTCTGGATTTTTCTTACCCCTGAGTGAAGTAGGTGGATCAATCCATTTTCTAGTATAGATTAATAATTTGTTAAACATAGGTTCTTAAAGTTAGCAACTAAATCAATGGTGCTAGTTATAATTATCTAGTTTTGAAAGTGCTAGTTTGACCTCTCTGTTGCCATTCTCCCACTCTATAAGATGGCAGTGTTATATTTACTATACCATTTCAGAGTAATATTGTGAGATTTAATTCATTAATGTTGACAAAACACTTTTGAAATAGTCATATGGAAGGTGCTGTAGAAATGTTAAATATCATTAAAATTAGAGCTGGTCAAAAATTGCAATTTTCATTGTGTGGGAAATTCCAATATTTCAAAATTTGTTTTCATCCCAAATCAGGATAAAAAGTCAAAATATCCACATTTTTCAGAGATCAGAAATTTTTCAAAATTTCTATTTAGAAATGTCAAAACATTTTGACATTCCTAAATCCTCTGGAGGTTGGCTGCCTGGGTGGGCTATGTCTCCTATGATGCATGCTGGTCACAATGTACTACAGCAGATCAATCAGAGGGGAGAGAGCAGTGCTTTGTAGGAGATGTAGTTCAAACAGCAGGCACAGCTCACAGAGGGAATGGGAGTGGGATGCACCCAAACTACAGTTCCCATGAGGCACTGAGGCCACTTAGGCAAACACAGCATAATGTCCAACTTATGCAATGTGAAAGAGAGACATTATTAATAACTATAAGTAATTCTTAATTGATTAACATTTACTTATAATTTAAGAAATAATGCACATCCAAACGTCTCCTGATCTAGCAGGACAAGTTGTTGTATGTCATTAGCAGGAATACTAAGGTTGAAAATCAGTATCAATACATTCTGAATTACCCTTTTAGATGCTCAAATCCTATTTTAAGTCATTTTGGGACTGAAGTTTCTCATTCTTGACCTTTATCCAGTGGTAAGTTTTGTGCGTGGGAAAACTTGAGGAAAAAATCTGTACAGCCATTTCTGATTTAGGAAAGACAGAAAAAATATATATATTACACCACTACCTCGATATAACACCACCCGATATAATGCAAATTTGGATATAACACGGGAAAGCAGTGCTCCAGGAGAGGCGGGGCTGCTCACTCCGATGGATCTAAGCAAGTTCAATATAACACGGTTTCATCTATAACGTGGTAAGATTTTTTGGCTCCCAAGGACAGTGTTATATCCCGGTAGAGGTGTATTTGCATTTTATGGAAAATGAAGGGGTTATCTGTATTATTGTTATAAATATCATGTGCTCCTTAGTTTCCCTGTTTGTATTACTCTGTGTGACTGCCTGGAGTTAAATCAAAGAAGGCTGAAGGGAAACAAACAGAAAATGAAACAATGAAAACATGAGCTATTGCCAGAGAGAATACAAAGGTTCTTGAAGAAACAATGGGAAAGCTATTGAATGGGAAATGCTCACTTGCCTGGCTCCAATCAGGCCAGCAGGTTACTGTTTCCCAGGACTGAGCCTAGGATCAAAAGAGCATTAAATATTCATGACCATAGCATAGGGAGAAGGGGACTAAGCTAGTAGCCGCAGCTCAGCAGGAGAGAGAGAGAAGAGAGAGCTGCGGAGGGGACTCTCTCTCTCTCCCTCCCTACCCAGGGCTGGAGGTAGCTGGGTTATGTGGAAACTACCAAAACTTGCCAGAAAAGATATATTTAGGTGAACCCAAATGCCTAAAGACTGTTGTTGTTTTAACCCTTCTCTCTGAATGTTATGTACCTTTTGAGAGAGAATAAACAATATGTTTCTTTTGAAGTAGCTGGTTTTGAGTCACTTTAATCAATTCCTGGTCACAGGCTGCCAGAGGGACATTTCTTACAGGTGCAAAAGACAGGTGGACCTGTTGTGTTAACACAGTTGGAAACAGGTGGGTTACCCTGGGTTCCATTGTGAGAGTGGTAGAACCATAGAGTTCCACCTGGAGAGCAATGAAGGCAGCAGAACCTGTCACCTGAGTGTACATTCAAGAGGGGCTACAAAGGGGTCTCAGGAATCACTCACCTTGTTAGCATGATTGGACCGTGGAAACCAGGAGTGATGAAGCCTGGTGTCATAAACAGATAGCTAAGGGTTAATGTCTCTTTCATCTGGAAAGGGTTAACAAACAACACCTGACCAGAGGACCAATCAGGAAACAAGATACTTTCAAATCTCAAGGGAGGGAAGCCTTTGTTTGTGGGTTTTGGGTTTGGCTTTGTTCTCTCTGGGTCCTGGACAGGACTAGAGGTGAAACCAGGTTTCTGCAATCTCCCTGCTACAGTCTCTTATCTATTCAGAATAGTGAGTAAGTAAAAAGGCGGTTATAGTCTTTTTATTTGGTTTTTTTCTTTATGTGCAAATGTGTAGTTTGCTGGAAATATTTTAAATTGTATTTTTCCTGGATAAGGCTGTTTATCCATTTGTTATAAGCTAAAAGACCCTGTAATATTTCATCTTGTTTACAGAGACAATTTTTATGTTTTTTCTTTCTTTTTATTAAAAGTTTGCTTTTTAAGACCTGTTTGATTTTTTTCCTAGTTAAGGCTCAAGGGGATTGAGTCTGTACTCACCAGGGAATTGGTGGGGGAGAAGGGGGAATTCCTCTGTGTGTTAGATTCAAGGGGTTTGAATTACAGTATCTTCCAGGGTAACCTAGGGAGGGAAATGGTTTATTCCCCTTTGTTGTGAGACTCAAGGAATCTGAGTCTTGGGGTCCCCAAGGAAGGTTTTTGGGGGACAGAGTGTACCAGACACTGGAATTTCTGGTTGATGGCAGCACTACAGGATCTAAACTGGTAATTAAGCTTAGAGGATTCATGCTAGTATCTCATTTTCTGGACGCTAAGGTTCAGATTTGGGAAAGAATACTATGACACGTGGTGATCCAATCTAAAGTGGGGTGAGTTCCACTATGGAAGAAATGCAGGTAGAGACAGGCCTGTCACTTGGCAAGAGTGCCCAGGACAGACGGGGGTACATGTCCCTAAGGTGGTATATGCCCCTGAAATGTGACACTTTCAAAAAGAAAATGGAATTCAGATTTTTTTTATTTTTATTTTTTTGGCACAAAGAACTAAAATACGGTTGAATTTACATGTCAGCTATGGTTTGGTCTCAATTAGCATCTGGATAACTTTGGGGGGAAATTAAGTGATAGTCAAAAAAAAACAAAATTATATGGAATTAGATACATAATCTCTACCAAGTCTTTTGCCATCATTTGTGGCACTATAGTGTTATGCACTACATAACGGAAATACTATTAGGGCTTAATCCAAACCCCACTGAAGTCAATGGAAGGTTCTTAGGTAGATTAATAGAGCAATATTCTATCTATCTAGTTAAAGGTGTGGTGCTGGGTCTGGTTCTATGTCATTTTCAGGGTTTTCTTCTCAGGGCTCTTGTAAGATATCAGTCAATAAGTAATACTGTTTAGCCATGATATAAATTCCCTTTAATTTTCTTCAAATAATCTGATTTTCCACCAGCACTAACACTTCTCATTCTTTAACATTTCATTGGATAAGATTTATTTAGTTATCCTTTACCATTTTAAAATATCTGTATTTCCAGGTTCTCTCCTTTTCTTTCCTTTTCTGGTCTGACTATTGCACCTTTCATCATTCTATTCAGTTACTTGTTATCAACATTATTTTCAAACTGACATTTTTAGCAGCATGTCGTTGGATATAAACACCATGTTCTTCATGTTCCTTGCTTTCCCATCCAAAGGTTCACAGTATGAAGGCTTGACGGGACTAATGTTGTATTTCCCACTTCCTTCATTAGGTTATCCACTGGGTCTTTGGTTCTCAGCCTGTCTGTATTCCAGTCTTGTGTCAAGTGAGATAATCCAGACATGTGAACTTCCTCCACTAACCCCATCTCATTAAGCTGCACACATTTTAAATTCACTCTCAGTATAGTCCCATGTGATGAAACCTCCAGGAATATGTCCAACCAAACTGGGCAATCCTCCCTGTGCATCACAAAGCAAGCCCTCAATAGTCCATCAATGTACAGCCCCGGTGTCTCTCACCACACTCAGGCTCTCTGCAGCTCCAGCCTCTCAGTCCAGCCTTTAGCTCTCTCTGGCTCTCTATCTGCAGCACTGTGTCTCAAAGAGCTATCAGACATCTCCCCCTGGTGCTCTCAGCCCTCTCTGGCCTGAGCTTTTTCAGACTCAGAAAGGTCAGCATGCTTTTCCCTCTGCTGGCTTCCTGGAAATTTCTCCCTCTTTCCAGGGAGGTCATACAGAGCTTTCTGTTTTCTTCAGGTTTCTCCCAGAGCATGTCTCTGCTGCTGCTTCTTGTCTCCCATTTAGTGTCCACCCCCTCTAGGGCCCAGCTGCCCTCTTTAAAGCATAATAGGAGGTCAACTGACCAGTCACTGGCCTCTTCCCTCATAAAAGGCCAGTGTCACCCTCTGACGCTCCCCTTCCAGAGAGTTACTATGGAATCAATTTAAACTTGATATGAAAGTCCAGTCAAGGGTGTACCTGTACTGTCACCAGTGGGTAGAGATGGACAAAATGTTTCAGTCAAATAGTAAATTTGCTGAAAAATGCAGTTTCAGGGCAACCAAAACTACTTGTGAATTGGAGTAGAATTTGGCTAATAGTGTTGGCTGAATAAAAAATAAAAAAAGTTTCAGTTTGAAAGTAGTTTCAGTTTTTCAGCCACTGAACTGAAAAAAATTAATTATTCACTCAGCTCTACTGAGAAGAGTTTGATAAGGCTAAATGAGCAGATAGAAGGATTCCTCGATCTGACTGATACAATGTCTGACTTGGGGCCTAACCGTGCATGCCTTACTCATGTTGGTACCTCCTTCTAGCCAATGAGACCAACCACGGTGTGTAGGGCATAGGGAAATCTTCAAGTGCCATAGAGCCACCACAGGAGCATGATGGGGGTCATGGCTGGAATGCCCATAAACTCCAACAACAGGCCTCTTGAAGTCCACTGCAGCAAACAGAACTTAAAGCGGCCGTGGGGCTGCTTTAACTTATACTGAGAGAAAAACAATCCTCCAGCAGCCCTATGGATCAAGGATTCCAAAGTTCAGCTTTGCTGGGCAGAGTTATGGTGCAGCTCTGTGACTCAATTTTCTAACACTCTCCTAGTTCCTTTGACTGGATATGTAACTGACACTAGCCCTTTACATCAGTTGCCCACAGGACTTCTATGGAAGTTGCATCTACTTTCAATAGGTCTGCATGCAGAATAAATGAGATGTATAATAATGATTTATAACAGAACACTACTGGTGTCCACACAGAACAAAACAAGTTTTCCATTCTTTTTCTCTCTTGATTTTTGACATGAGGAAAAGGGAAACATCCAATACAGCAAATAATAGTGGTCATATCTGTTGTGTTTAAGGTTTAAAGGAAAAATATCAGAGGATAACTTTTTGAGATCTTACCACCACCAGGTTGAAAATGAAGTAGCCTTTTAGTGGATCAGCGAAGAAGTGTGATCAAGTGTCCCCTTCAAAGGTAGGGCTGTTTTTCTTGGTTAACATTCTGCTCTATTACAGAGTTGTTACTATGCATGTGTCTTCCGGGTGGACAGACGCTGTGTTGAAACATAACTGAATGACAGCATGAGCAAGGGTGTATCATGGATTGGTGGGCTGCTGAGAGCAAAACCCAGTGGCTAATTTTCTTGTGGTTTTCTCTTGAGGCTACTGGCATGAAGGTTCATACTTTTAATTAAAACTCAGTAATGATGACTGCCAGAAACAATCAGAATACTCACTTTTTTTCCTCATCATAGTCTAGTAGAAACAAAAACAGTATATTTATTTTCATTCAGTTGTTGAATATGAGGCATATGTATGGTGGTATCTATGTATTCATTTATTTAGCATTAGTTTTAATAGTGTTAGTCACAATGACCAATAAACACTGGGCCTAATTTGCCACTCTGCTATACTAGTTACACTGGCATGATTCCACTGAAACTAGTGTAACAGAACAGAGAATCAGGGCCACTATTGTGGCATATTTTTCTTGTCTCTTATTACAGATGCTTGCAGTTTCCACTCTGTGCAATCAGTGTCATGCTCCCTCTTCTCCATGTAAAGCTGACAATGATGGGTAAAGAAGATGTCAACAGCTGCAGGAGAAAATAAATTAATTTAAATATCTCTTGGTTAGCCTGTAACTTCTTTTATAAAGCTTTCATCACTAAATATCAGTTTAAACTGAAACATGAAATCCTGGTGTATAATATTCCCTTCCTGGGGAATTCTGTTTGCAATTTACCACTTGAAATAACACCCCAAAGATACTGACAATTTTCCAAATAAACTCTAGAGACTATATTACAATGAATATTCAACAACAAATGGGTTTTCCAACCCTCAACTTTAATAATTACCTCAGATACTTATCTTTTTACATCAAATAAAATTCCAGAGCAAAAACAAAATATGAGGTAATGTACAATTCAAGAAAATATCCAAAGCTTTTACAGTTTTGATTTCCTATTTACAATTATGTACAATACAACCTTTTATATATATATATATATATATCCAGGATAGTGGCCTTGACGCTCACCAGGAGTACATCAGTAAGATGGCCCCCAAAGATGAGCTGCTGAGAGAATGCCTG
>NC_133770.1:205830149-205845464 GCF_003597395.2 Chelonoidis abingdonii
AAACTCCCAGGCCTCTGGTAGAGGACCCGAGGTTGAGGAAGACACATACCACCCATAGGGGTGAGAGGGGAATTTTTTTTTTTTTTTATATATATATATATATATATATATATAAAATCTTCAAACTGAATTACCTAATGAGGATTTCATGGTTTATTTACATAGTGATTTGAAGACTTGTTGTGCCTTTAATTACGTTGCTGGAAATTAAATGTACTGTCTCATTTTCACCCTAGCTAGAATGAAATTCACCCCAATGTAGAGTGACTATCCATACTACTTAAAGTGGGATTTAAGTGGTGAACTCTTCACTGGTGTGAACTTCACCTTAAAGCAAAATTCTGCTGATGTAAAATCCCATTCTCAAGTGTAACTGAGGGAAGAATCTGGCCCCTAAAGTATTGGTGGGTTCCTGATACAATTGGTGCACTAAAATTCTGTACTCAACCGTGAGTGAAATACCCATTCATGTAAATGAGAGCTGAGGATGCAGATCAAGGGCAGTATACGGCCCTCATTTTGTAAACTTGACTACTTTCCAAACACAAGTCCAAAGCTTTATCATCCAGTCTCCACTGTGATCATAATACCACAAACCTCCACACTGAAAATGTAGACATGAAGATATTCAACTGTCCTCCTAACAGTGTGGATCTCTGGATTTCTGTGTTTTTGAGGCTAGCGCTGCATAAGGTGCTGAGTTTGGAGCAAAAAATTGATATTTATAATAAAACATCCAAGTTTTTTTTCTATAATATGCTGCGATCTAAGGACCTAATCCAAAGCCAATTGGGATAATGGGAATCCTTCTACTGGCTTCAATGGGCTTTGGTTGAGGCCTTGAAACAGGTTCACTGGAGACAATTTAGCAAGAGTAACCTCTTGGTTTTGGAAAGGAATAATTTACTCTTGTGAGCTAACTTACATTTCAGATGTGTAATCCGTATGAAACTGTTCCCTTTGTGAGTTTTTATATATTTTATATTTAAATGCTAAAGTCCAGCTTTTGAGAGAACATTCTGTAGATTTGTATCATTCCTTGGAAGAGAAATAAGAATATTTTGTGGCTCCTTGATTGTACTTTCTTTATCTGTGATCATATCCCATATTTTTCACATTACATAACTGTTACAAAAGACAGTATTGGAGAGAACACAACAGAAAGCAAATTGCTCACACAAAATTTAAGAGGATTGCTGTATTTTATGAAAATGGCAGCCTCTTGGTAAAGAGAAAAGCATATCAGATGCTGGCTAGGCCTATGTAAACATGTTACACGTTCTCCCATGTTCCTGGGAGCCACCCCCAGCATGCCTTGAAAACCATCCCTACTTTGTGTAATGCCCATCATGAAAAATGTTCTCTGGGACCCAAATTTCTCCAATAATAAGTGCCCCAAATCCACCCACATCTGACAATCTTCCTGCTGCCTCTGTCATGCTCATTGGCCTAACCTCTCCCCACAAAATGTTACATGGGTTACCTTTGTCTGCCTTGAAGTCATATATGCTGTACTCATTTCAGGGCCCAGAAAAACCCATATCCAGTACTACCTTTAGGATGAACCACTGCAGCATTAAAATCAGCATGTGGTACACCTTTGCCTAAATATACAGTAATAGGAACACTGCAACAAATACAGACAGGTGTCATAAAATACTATGCTTAATACTGGGAAATGCTTCAGTTACATTGACCTCTTGTGTAGTATGTATTTTGTGAGTGCAACAATCATGATTGGGGTACAAAAATTTGTGTATAATATATATACAATTTCTTTTTCATAATTGTGTTGGTTAAGGCATATAGACATTGACGTTTACAGATTATACTTTTCACTTAATGCTGATCAGTTATTCTTCTGGCTCTATGTCAATGAAGAAATTGACAGGAAACCTGTCCATTCTCACACTGCCACAATGAGCCACGTTGTACCCAAAGAAAATGTTAACTAGAAACCCATCTATTGGTTGTGTTTTAGTTAATGCTCACTGCATTTGGCAATGAGGCAAATAGGGATATCCTACCCACATCTACATATTCATGTACCCTGCCCGTAAAAATCAAAAAGGGGAAAGGATGAAATTTCTGCTACTTTTATAAAATATCTGGCTTGAATCTGGCCCCAAATGTTCTATTCTTCTCTTGATATACGTGCTTATGCTAACTCCTATTAATGCCAGGTAGAGTTATAGGTGTGTATGGAAGAGAAAATAAACCAAATAACATCAAACTAGAAAAACAGCTTTCTAATTTCCATAAAACATGATCCTCATTACAAGTCTAAGGTGGAAAGACATTTTATAGTTCCTTCAGCAGAAATAGGGCAAGAAGATGCTAACAATTTTGATGCATGATTTTCCTGATAAATAATAATGTTGCATCTTGGTTTCCTCATTCAAAAATGCATTTTCCTAATACTTGCTCGACAACACACAGGCTGTTCTCAGGCTATAGCAACAAATAATCTCCTTGAAGGTCTTCCGCATTTCCTGGCTACGAAATGCATAGATCAAGGGATCGATCACTGAGTTACACATGATGAGGATGAGGTACATGTTGAAGTGAGACATAAAGCAAACACAGTAGAGGTTCTGAGGGCAAGAAATCATCAGGATGAGGTGGAGAAAAAATGGAGCCCAACAAACAATGAAGATGCCTAGTAGCATGGTCAGGGTGATAGCCCCCTTCATGCTGGTTCTTTGATGGACAGAATTGTATCCAGGCAAAGCTGCTATTCTCTTGACATGAGTACGAGCCAGGAGGAACATATGTATGTACAGAGATACCATGAGGAATAACATGGTGAAAAACATTGTGATGAGACAAATGATAACGTAAGTTGATTCATAATAAAGAATGAAGATAATGCCACAGCCAGTGCAAAATGTCCATATGCATGCAATGATTAGCCCTGATCTTTTCACTGTCATGATGTTGTGATAACGCAGGGCGTAGAAAATTGTGACATACCTGTCTACTGCTATAGCCAGCAAACTGCACATGGAAGCCACCACAGATATGCAGATCATTGAATCAAAAACATTGTCTATATGTTGTACAAAAGCATCTTCCATAATTAGATGCCTATTGTTTATTAAATATATCGTTATGGTCTCCCAAGCATTAGAAACACTGACCAGCATGTCAGCTACTGCTAAACTGCACACAAAGAAATACATAGGTGAGTGCAAGTTCTTGTTCTTTACTATTGCACAGATAACCAAGATATTTTCAAGAAGGCTTATAATGCCTAGGATTAGAAACACCTCCACTGCTATGACCACTTGCTCACATGGTGATGACTTGTTCTTGACAATAGGCACTGTAAAGTTGATGCCAAAAGTACTCAAGTTAAGTTCTGGAATGTGTAGCTGGTAGGATGAGTTCATCTCTGGAGGCAAATATGCTCTCTTCTTTCCAAAGGACTTGTAAAGCAGGGTGGTAAATGCATTTTCCAGAACGGCAAGAAGCCCTGCCAAAAAAATATGGCAACACGACAAAAACAGGTAAGAGTTGACAAAGCAAATATCAAATGGAAGCAAATATTTGTATTTAACTCACTATATCCAGCTCGTGACTGCTCCACATTCTATACTTATTCTAAATTAACCTGTCATAGATTTTTTCCAGCTATCCTCGCTCATAGGGAAATTAAAATCACAAACTAATAGAGAAATTTATTATCCTTCTTTTTTCTTTCTCCTCAGACTTTTGCTCATTCTCCAATGTTGATTGTCTTTCACTGAAGCTAGCACATTTTATCTGGAAATTCTGGTGAACAAAGAATATTTTCAGCTAAATTACTACAGAACAACAAATAGTATCTGACGGATGTCTCAATCCTGGCAGCCTTGAAACCCATAAGAATACACTATTCATAACTGAAATCAGACTGTATCCTCTCATCTGATCATACTTATATAAAATTTGAATTCCTCCAAGAATTAATGACTGAGCCTTTTAAGCAAAAGATTTAAATATTTTTTCTGACCTTTGTACTTCTTTTAAGTTTGCATAACATGTGATATAAACAGCTTATCTGCTCCAGACTAATATGCTCAGCTTAACAATACTGTTTTAAACCATTAAACAAGACAAATCTATATATTTCAGGTTCATATTGTTTTATTCTCTTGTAATTAAGATTTGAATATTTTAACTTGCCCACTAAAATCACAAGGGAATTTCTGTCAGGAATGGGAATTCTATTCAAATTATGGGTCTATTAATCAAGGCTTTTTTCCCACTAATGAGAATATTTTGAGAGGAATGTCATAAGCAATAAAATTCTTAATAAGCAGAACATATTAACTTTCTGTTAGTCAGCGCAAATAAAATTCAAAGGCTTTTAAGAAAAACTACTCTCCATTTCAAAAGGTAACATTTCCGATACAATTAAGAAGCAGTTGTACTTATTTACCAGGACTGTTCCTTCAGATCCTATTTCTCTTCATATCCTGTATTCTTTCCCTCTAGCTGTCACAAGTTTCAGCTTCCCTGCCTGTCCATCCTCAAGGGCTAAATGAAAAAAGAATGTTCAAATTCATAGAGCCAAGACTGCCCAGGTATAAACTATTTACCATGCAACTGCCCTTATATAGTCTCAGAGAGTTAATGACTTCAGTGCTCTGTGACTCCTCCTCTACCCCATTCTTTGCCTCCAACCTCCATTCCCACATATTTCATTACTGAAGGCTTGGGTTTTTACCACCACCTAGTGGCTCATACTTGTAGAGCACTTCAACTTTTATTTTTTATTGGCAGCTGTTTGCGATCCAGAATTCACTCCCAAACTGTTTTGTTTGTGTGTGTGTGTGTGTATATATATATATATATATACCAAATATTCCAGTTGCTTTGCTTGTTTTCTTACAGTTATGCACATGTTCTATTTTTATTTCCCTATTATTTTTAGTATTGATTGAAAACAAGTCTCCACTGAAATCATCGATCCAAAATTGGTGAAAGCACAGGAACAGAACTTTGTGGTAGCCTTTATTTATTTATTTGTATTAACACCTAGCATTTGCCTTATATGCACTCTCAGTGGCATTTGATCTTCAACAGACAAAAAGCCACAGTGTCATTAAACAGAACTGCAAAAAGACATAAACAAAGAACACGCTATGCCTATCTTTACTAGTAGGATCCCCTCCAAGTTGGGGGATCAAATGGAGGGGTGCCAGATGGGCACTAGGTGTAGAGACTAGCCCATAAGGGCAGGACAGGATAACCCAGACTGGGCAGGCACTCTGTCCTGTGAGTAGAACGCAGACTGGTGGGTCAGGTTTGTGACTGAGGGTATGTCGACACTGCATAGAAAAACCAAGTCTCAGAACCTCGGTCAGTTGACTTGGGCTCACAGGGCTTGGGCTGCAGGTCTAAATTTAGCAGTTCCCATACGTCAACACGTTTCATTTCAACCTTTCTAAAACATTTATATGGTTTCCCAAGCTGCTCAGAGCTCTGGCAGCCTATAGCTTGAGGAGTCTGTGAAAGCGAGCTCCCAGAGCTTCTGAGGAGCTGGGAGTCTTGGCAGCCAACCTGCTAGGCTACTCTGGAGCTGGGGACCTTGAAAGACCTGGTAGCCTGGTCTACCAAAGAACCACAAATCAGGGCTCGCAGACTTCCAGGCTCCCCATTCCAGTCAGGCTGCTGAGAAGCCAGGCAGGTGAGCTAAAAGGAAACAAGGCAGGTTTTGAAATCTGTTTGGCAGGCAGGGAAACACTGGAAATCTGCCTGGCTTCTGCCTGAATTTTGTCAGAATTGGCATGGTCACCCAGGACATTTTGATTTCAACAAATCAGCATTTGTGAAGACAAAAAAATGTTCTGCTGGAAAAGTCTAGCCTGTGCTAAACACGGTTTAACGTCGTAGCAATCCAGCCAGGGACAGCTATACTGGCAAACCCTTCTGGTGGGATGCAAATGATACTGGCAAAAGAGCGATTCTATCAGTAGAGTTCACCAGTTCCCTGACCGAACTAAGCTATACCAGCAAAAGCTTTTCTTTTTTTAATTTGCTGGTATAACCATGTCTACTCTAGCGCTTTTACTAGTGTATAAGAATGTTATTTAAAAAATCACACCACATCCAACATTAAAATACTGACCTGTAGATCTACCTGTAGCATGCAAGACAGCTGACTCCCCCTCTCTAAGGTTAAGTGCTGCTTCCACTAGCAAATCCACACAGGGCAGGGACTTGTCCCTTAGATTCCTTCAAGATACAAAAATGCATGTGAGGTATTTATTGTACAATAATGTTACTACTACTAATGAAATTAATCAGAACAGTGAAACAAGCAGAATTTACCTCCGCGTAATCTACCAGTCATTCTCTAATAGAACAAGAACTCTTGAGTACTTCAAATAAAACATTTCCTGCATTGTATCCATCTGAGTGAGACAGACGGCGAACATATCTGGGCAGGCACCTTATCGCCTCTGCCGCTCTAAAGAGCCATGTACGCTTTTGGTCCTGTATAAACAACCAACAAGAAATGTTAATGATGTTATACACCCTATTCTAGATTAAAAGTGTTTGCTGGAAACTGGAACTGAACCAAGACTCCAGATTTAAACACCCCTAAACTTTGGAAGATGTTTGAAATCTAATCCTGCTACTCACCCTGAATTTTGCAAATGCATATTTTTCTACAGGGCAGCAGATCAGATGACCCTTAAACTGGTGTTTGAAATCTAGAGCTAGATCGGGGAAAATAAGAATTTACCAGAATTCTCCCTGGCAAGGACCATGTAATGCCTCCCCAGAATCACCTCTCCTGCACCGGTGATGCACCTTATAATCTTCCTTCTGGAAACATGTGGAAGGGAAGAAGCAGGCAGATCCAGAATTCCCTTTTCTCCTCCCTCCTGTGCTAGCCAGCAGAGCTGTGTGGCTGCATGTGGAGAGGTATGCTGCACAAAAAAGGTGTGTCCCAAATTTAAGACACACACCCCAGAACATCTATGGGGCTCTGGGAAGCATGGTGCCTTTCTGAGGCACAGTTGCTCTCCATGGGGCAGTGTCATTTCTGCACCACTCCTACATCTGATTGTGTCTACATGGTACAATTTATATTACTCATAGACTCATAGACTCATAGGTCAGAAGGGACCAATATGATCATCTAGTCTGACCTCCTGCACAAGGCAGGCCACAGAACCCTACCCATCCACTTTTATAACAACCCCTAACCCATGACTGAGTTATTGAAATCCTCAAAATTGTGGTTTGAAGACCTCAAGCTGCGAATCCACCGCAGTGCCCAGCCCCGGCTGCGGAGGCGCAAAACTCCGGCCTCTGCCAATCGCCCTGGCGGACATTCTCCCGACCCAATAGGCGATCAGCTAAACCCCGAGCATTGTGGGGCAGACTCACCACCACACCCAAGAAAGAATTCTCTGCAGACTCGTCCATCCCATCCAAATCCCTCACGCCATGAGCAGACTTATCTCTATATCAGATCAATTGCCCAATTAACTATCCATCATCACTATTCCTCCACTTATACTTATCAAGCTTAGTCTTAAAGCAGCTAGTCTTTCCCACACCCTTCTCGGAAGGCCTGTTTCAGACTTCACTCCTTAATGGTAGAACCTTCGTCTAATTCTCAGTCTAAACTCTATATCAGTGACCCCTTTTCCTGGTCCTACTTAGTACTAAACTACTTTCCCTCTACCTCCCTCACACGTTAATCCCCTTGCATTATTATATGAGCAAGCATTCCCCCGGAGCTCTTCTTCTTGGCCTGCTAAACAAGCCAAGCTCTTTGAGTCTCCTATTTTCATAAGGCAGGTTTTTTCCATTCCCTTCGGATCATCCTAGTAGCCCGTTCTCTGAACTCTTCAGTTCCCTTAATTCATCCTTCTTAAAACATGGGACACCAGAAACTGCACACTAATTCCAGGTGGGGTTTCACCAGCGCGCTTATTATAACAGCATACAACCCTCCTTCTCCTTTGCTGGAAATACCTCAGCCTGATGCATCCTAAAACTGCAATTCTGCTTTTTTAACGGCCAGTATCACATTTGCGGGCTCATAGTCATCCTGGCTATTCAACCAGTACCCCAAGGTCCTTTCTCCTCCTCTGTTGCTTCAACTGATGGGTCCCCAACGTATTCTAAAATTTCTTATCTATTTATCCCTAAGATGCATGCCTTGCACTTTTCACCTATCATTATCTTCATCGTCATTACTATTACTCCAGTTTTTACAAGGTGGTCCAGATCTTCCTGAATAGTCATCCGGTCCTTCTCCGTGTTAGCAATCCCCACTTCGTTCATCGCAACTTTTCTTAACACTTCCCGTCTTTTGCAAGGTCAGTAATAGAAGTTAAATAAACTCAAGATCGGTCCCAAAACCGATCCTTGAGGGACTCCACTAGTAACCTCCTTCCAGCCTGACAGTTCACCCTTCAGTACGACCCACTGGAGTCTCCCCTTTAACCAGTTCCTTATCCACCTTACAACTTTCATATTCATCCCCATCTTTTCCAATTTAACTAACATTAACAATATTGTTAGGCCCAACTTCTACCTGGATTAGATGGCAAGTGAGCATAAAAAATTGTCCAAAAAGAGAATCTAGCCCTTACAACTGCTCCACTCACTCTATGGTAAAAGAAAGACAAATCTCTCTCAACAGTGTTATTCAAATTATTCCTAGGCTATTGTGACATGATTGTTTGGCCAATAAATATTCAGCTCTCCAAATAAATTATATTTTTCTTTGTTACTATTATTTGAACACGCAGTGATAGAAAAAATAAAACCCAACTGTTCCATTGTTCCATCTGCATTTACAGGATTTTACTGCAGGTCTTAAAAAAATGACATTTTGAATGAAACCACAACAAAGACCTCAAGTGACAGCACAATTTTTGTTTATGTCAGATGTACTTTAAACCTTCGCAAACAGACATTTATCAGCCTGCCAGACAATGCAGTAGTTAGGAAGATATTTAAGACTTGCCATCTGATACTGCCAAATACTTTCTGCACATCACTGAAAAGCAAAAATAAGCTATGAAGCTTTACATCTATAGCGCTTCGTTTGTTTATTTTTTTCCGAGTAAATGTATTGCTTGTCAGACTGACTGACAGGCTTTATCCAAAGAACAAGAAAAGTCAAAGAGAACTATATATTTCCCCACAAGGATCAACTAGTTTAACCTCCTCTAGTCCTTTGTGTTCATTTTGGCCCTAGTCTAAAGACTTGTGAATTCAGTGAGAGTTTTTCCTTTCCTTTCTGTGGGCTGTGGATCGTGCCCTCAGTCTTTTGCCTCTGTGCTATGACTGATAGTTGTCTAAATCAAAATCAGCACAATACCTACTGGAATCAGCACTCAGACCATCAAATTATTCCACATAAGCCACTAATCAACTAGCAGTTGGTGCCAGATTTGAACCTGAGCAGTTGGTCCCAGATTTGCGTGAGGTAAAAAACTTTGCTGCCCTTAGCCAGCAGTTCACCAGAGTTCTTTTTCCACAGTGCATAGCAATTTAAAAATGCATATTTTTATTCAATATGTCAGTTTTCTTGAAGAATTAACAGCAATACTGGACTAAGCTCAAACTGTATTACAATAACAAATGGGGCATGTTATGTCGCTGTGTGCGTTTTCAATACAATGTACCACAAATGACAATATAGTGAAATGACAGTTATTTTAGATCTAGGTCATAAGGAATTTGTTATTAATTTTGAATTAAATCAATGTGTCTGTTTACGATGCACAGCAGGAACTTTCTTTAGTGCTATAATTGTTTACACTGTGGTAGTGTCCAAAGGTTCTTCTCAGGATCAGGCCATGCTCTGCGTTAGGCACAGTGCAAATATAGAAGACAACATGTCCCTGCCCCCAAGGAGGTTTGATTCATTGTGTTTTTGAGCGTGGATTCATAAAGTTCCTCTGCAAATTAATTTTGCCTGCTCCCACTCCTGTTTCCCACTGTGACCAATGGGAGTTTTGACAATTACAAGAACGGAAGCAGGAACAGGCCCTTAGAAGCTGCTCCAAATAGGAACCATTTGAACTTTCTCAAGAATTGACACACAAACACAGTTCAAGGCAAAGTGCTGGCAAAGGCCTCACTCAGGAGAGGGAGGATCCTTATTTACTTTTCAAAAGCCCATATCATGATAATTCTCTGGCTCATGCCACCCTTAATGATCTTGCAACATCAAAACATGTTTCATCGGTGTGTATATTCAAGTAACAATATCAAGGTTATTCTTTGACTTGGGATTCAATGTTGTTATATCAGATGACATGAGTAGAGGGAAGGTGATGTAGTGACAGCCAGCTCACCACTACTCACAATTAGTCATCTGTACCTATGTTCTCCAGAAGAACGAAATCCAGAAAAATGGTATTTCATATCTCTGTGGCTAATTGTCCCATTCTAATGTCCTTCCAAGACAAACTTCTTTTTGGGAGAGTGGGCACATTTCTGAGAGTGACAACTAGAGTTGTGTGAATAAAAGGTATTTGGGTTTGTTGGCAATTCTGACAAAAATTTAAAAAAATGTTTCAGGTCAAACTGCAAATGAAATTTTTCAGAAAAAGTCAGGAAAAAAATTGTTTCAAACCCACCCAAATGTTTCATTTGACCCAAAACAAAATGTTTGGTTTTCATTTCTATTTTTTAATTATTTTTTAAATTCATAAATTTGAAGGGAATTTCAAACTGAAAAATTAAAATTAGGGTGTTGATTAATCGCAGTTAACTCACACCATTAACTCGAAAAATTTATCACAATTAATCACACTGTTAAACAATAAATGCCAATGAAAATTCATTAAATACGTGGGATGTTTTTCTACATTTCAAATATATTGATTTTCTATTTACAACCACAGAATACGAAGTTGCACACGTGCTCACTTATAGTAATTATTTTTATTCAATATATTTGCACTGTAAAAATGATAAAAGAAAATAGTATTTCAATTTAGCCTCATAACAAGTCTGTTAATACAATCTTATCATGAAAGTGCAACTTACAATATGTAATTTTTTTTTTGTATATAACTGAACAAAACAAACACTGTAAAACTTCAGAGCCCACAAGCCTCAGTCCTACCTCTTGTTCAGCCAAACTCTCAGACAACAAGTTTGTTTACATTTATGGTAGATACGTTCTGCCTGAAATGTCACCTGAAAGTGAGAAAGGCATTCGCATAGGCACTATATGTAGCTGGTATTGCGAAGATTATTTTGCTAGATATGATAAACATTTGTATGCACCCTGTCAGCACCATTCCAGAGGAATGCTTCCCATGCTGAGGATGCTGATTAAAAAAAAAGTGGTTAATTAAATTGTTGGACTGAACTCGCTTGGCAAAGAATTGTACGGTCTCTTATTCTGTTTTACCCACATTCTGCATATATTCATGTCTATAGCAGTCTGGATGATACCAGCACATGTTCATTTAAGAATACTTTCATAGCAGATTTGCCAGAATGCAAAAGAAGGTAACCAATGTGAGCGGGGTGTGAGAGGAGGGGGGGGGCGGACGGGTGAGGATTTCTTAAAAATAAAACTATAAAAAAATATAAAAAAAATAAAAGAAAATAAATAAAAAAATAAAAAAAAAATAATACCAATACAAAAATATTAAAATAAAAAAAAATAAAAAATAATTAAAAATAAAAAAAAAAATAAAAAAAATTAAGATAAATTAAAAACATATATTTAAAAAAAAAAAAAAAATAAAAAAAAAAATAATATAAAATCTAAAAAATAAAAATAAAAAATAATAAAAAAAAAAAAACTAAAAAATAAAACTAAAAAATAAATAAGAAAAAAATAAAAATAAAATATAAAAAACAAGAATATAAAAATTAATTCAAAAAATAAAAAAAAATAAAAAAATAAATATTAAAAAAAAAAAAATAATAAATAATAATAAAAAAGAAAAAAAAAAATAAAAAAAAAATAACAAAAAAAAAAATTAAAAAAAAATAAATTCAATAAAAATAAATAAATAAAAAAAAAAATAAATAATAAAAAAAAAAAAAAAAAATACTAAAAACTAAAAAAAATAAAAAATAAAAAAAAAAATAAAAAAAAAAAAAAATTATAAAAAAAACATCAACGAAAAATAAAATTAAAAAAAAAAAATAAAAATAAATATAAAATTAAATAAAAAAATACAAAAAATAAAAAAAATATATAATAATAAAAAATTTAAATAACGAAACAAACAATAAACAATAAATATAAATATTAAAAAAGAAACAAAAAAAAAATAAAAAAAATAAATTAATAAATAAAAATTAATAACTAATATCAAAATAAAATTAATATTAAAATTTCAAAAAACGAATATAAAAATAATAAAATTATAATATAATAAAAATAAAATAATATAAAAAAAATATTAAGAAATAAAAAAAAAATAAACAAAAAAAATAAAATAATAATTTAAAAACTAAAAAAAAATTTTAATTAATAAAAAAAATAAAATAAAAAAAATAAAAAAATAATTAAAAAAAATACAAAAAAAATAAAAAAAAGAATATAAATAAAATTAACAAAAAAAATAAAAAACTAATAAAAAAATAATAAAAAAAAAAAAATATATAAAAAAAAAAAAGAAAAAACAAAAAGTAAAAATAAATAAAAATAATATCAAATTAAATAAATAAAATTAAAAAATATATTATATAAAAAAAAAGTACAAAATTGACCCCAGATTTAGAATCTGAAAGTGCAGTCCAAAGTCTGAGAGGGACGACGGTGGAAATGCTTTTCAGAACGTCTTAAAGAGGCAACACCAGATGCAGAAACTACAGAACCCAAACACCAAAAAAAGAAAATCAACCGGTTGCCTGTGATCTGACTCAGATGCATGAAAAAGTTAACATGGTCTTACTCTGCTTTGGATGTATCAAGAAGAACTCGCCATCAGCATGGATCATGTCCTCTGGAATGGATTGTGTTGAAGCTAGAAGCCATCAATGAATTTTTAGATGCATCTGCATGTAAATCTTGCAACACTGGCTACAACAATGCCATGTGAATGCCTGTTCTCACTTTCAGCTGACATTGTAAACAAGAAGTGGGCAGCATTATCTCCTGCAAATTGTAACCAAACTTGTTTGTCTGAGCGACTGGCTGATGTAGGACTGAGTGGACTTGTAGGATCTAAAATTTTACATCATTTTATTTTTGAATGACTTATTTTAGTACATAATTCAACATTCGTAAGTTCAACTTTCATGATAAAGAGATTGCACTACAGTACTTGTATTAGGGGAATTGAAAAATAATATTTCTTTTGTTTTTTGAAGTGCAAACATTTGTAATAACAAATAAATATAAAGTGAGCACTGTACATTTTGTATTCTGTGTTGTAATTGAAATCAATATTTGAAAATGTAGAAAACATCCAAAAATATTTCAATAAATGTTATTCTATTATTGTTTAACAGCATGATTAATTGCAATTAATTTTTAATTGCTTGACAGCCCTAATTAAAATCTTTTGTTTCCACTTGTTCAGATTTTTTTCCAACTTCAGCAAAAGTGACAAGAATTAAAAAAACATTTTGATATCACTAAATCTGCATTTTTTAACTGAAAAACAAAACCAGTTTCAACCCCAAAATATTTCAGCCAGCTCTAATTACAAGCCTAAGTACTGAGGTACTATCCAGGCTGGTATCAGAACCATGTTGATTGCACAATATGGTTTAATCCTATTGAGGGCGGGATTCAAGCATGTCTTCCATAACCATTATGGACAGGATTTTTTCCTGAGAATCGTGCTGCTAACCTGGTAGGTAGTCCAGTCTTGGCTACATGACTGAAACAACCTACCTAACAAATACACTTAAGCATGTGGCCCAAACAGTTTATTTATATAACATCAATTGGGTGGCAAAATTAAATTGTTCCAATTTCTGTTTTAACAGGGTTAAATAACATAGACTTTTACAGTTTAACACAGTTTGGGACTATCCAACTGTGTTTATAACTCTTTCTATCAGCAACAGCTGTTTAAACCATGCTCAAGCACAGTGGTTAAATACAGTTGAGTCAGCTGTGTAGATGGTGCTAGTTAGCACAGTTTCATAATAAGGCTCTAACAGTGCTCAAACAAAGCTTTCTGTTGTAACTAGCATGGTTTATGTTTACAGGGCAATCTCATTGTTCTGATCCCATGGCCTAAAGAGAAAAATATGGGGTTCTCATCTTGAAGTACTTCTGATGTATGGCATGTTTTACCTTTCTTGTGCTTTCTGCATAATTTCTAATCCTTTGCAGCACCTGGAAATCAGATTCCTAAGGCAAATCATTTCCTTTCATTGTTTATAAACTTTCCAATAACAGTGTAGATACTGTGCTCTTTTCAGTGTTGATTATTTTGTTTTAGTCCTCTAATTGTTTGTTTATTACTTTGTCTTCTTTTTAATTCTTCTAATCTTTCCATTTATAAATTCCTCTGTGGATTCTGTTTGCCTTTGATAATGTTCCTTACATCACAGCTTAACTGCATTTACAATAGCTTTCACTGTTCTTTTTAATACTTTGAGTAGACAATTGATGACAAGAAATCAGCCACCAGACTGGATGTGGTCCAGTAGTGCAATGCCAGCTCACACACTCAGACTTTGAATCAGCCTTTGGATTCTTGTTCCACGTGGTTGGAGCAGGAGGAGGCACTCCACACATCACAAAGAGGATGTAGTTGATCTTCTGGAGAAAGAGCTTGATGATTTACTCCAGGAGTGTAAGGGCCATCCTGCTTTCACTGAAAACACCAGGAGTTTGCCACTACCTTCTGTAGGAACAGGGATAGGCCCAAGGTGCACAGATGACCATAATTAAAGAAGGAAATGGAACAGCAGCAGTGGAAGAGCTGGCTGGGCTTACTGTGGCCACTCACCTCTCCTCCCACCAGGACAGGAGCCATTCCAACCACCTTGTGATGCTCACACCTCTTGCAATAGGGCAGCAGCGAGGTGGAAGCAGCAGCTGTGAAAGAGGAGATATGACTGCTTCAATATCTGCTTCAAACAAGGTGGTGACGCTAGCGGCAGCAGGAAGCCACTCCAAAAACCTGTTTCTTCTGGGACTGCTTCCACCAGAACAGACGGAGCAGGAAAGGCCATAGTTAACCCCTCTTCATACATTATTTTTTCATAGGATGATTGACTAGGGCTGCTAAAAATTCCTTCCTGGACAGCACCTCACAAAGACCCTTTTTGAAACATGTATGATCCTTTATTATGAAGATGGTCAGTGGATGTGCATTGTGTTTTAAAATTGAGAATGAATAGGAAAGATTGCTTTAG